>NC_049913.1:38025278-38333454 GCF_001411555.2 Juglans regia
CTATGCCTTTCCAAGCCAATCTATTTGAAGAACCAGTTTGTGAAACAGGTATTTGCAAAATCTGCTATACTTCTGCTGCCATGAAAATCTCTTTTATAAGCTGAACATTCCACCATCCTGCATTAGTATCAATTAAATCTGCAACCATTGCACTTTCAGACATAATTTTCCTTTGTGAATGAACTGTACAGGACCCCTCTCTCTTAATCCATTTATCTTCCCACACCTTAATACTCTTGCCATCCCCAACCTGCCAAATATAACCTTCCTTTATAATAGGAATTGTTGCACAAATACTCTTCCAAGCAAATGAAGGTCTAGAACCAGCCTGAGTCTGTAGAATGGAAGTGTTAGGATAATACACAGCTTTAAGGATTCGAGTTGCTATTGGTGTTTCCTGTGTGAGCAACCTCCATGCTTGTTTAGCCAATAATGCTAAGTTGAAGGACACTAGATCTCTAAAGCCAAGCCCTCCATCCCTTTTACTTAAACTCAAATTCTCCCAATTTTTCCATTGCACCTTAGTAGCTTTATCCTGAGAGCCCCACCAGAAATTTGACATCATAGAATTGAGCTTATTATAAAGAAGTTTAGGTAAAGGAAAGACACTCATGCTATAAGTTGGAATAGCTTGAATGACAGCCTTGAGCAATATTTCATTTCCAGCTTGTGAGAGAAATTTAGTTTTCCAATTTTCAATTCGTTTGCTAGCCCTTTCAATTATACCTTGGAACTCTCTTATCTTAGACCTACCTATGAGAGAAGGCAAGCCTAAGTACTTTTTCAAATTGGATGTATCAGTTAACCCAGTAACCTATTTGATATAAATTCTTGCTAGATGCTTGGTATTTTTGCTAAAAAACAAGGCTGTCTTTTGTCTATTGAGCTTTTGTCTAGAAGCTTCCTCATATTCCTTTAAAATCTGATTTAAACTCATCCATTCTTGCATGTTGGCTCGACAAAAAAGAAGGCTATCATCGGCAAAGAACACATGATTCATCTTTACTTTCCCTCTAGCCAATGGGACCCTTGAAATAGTACCTTTCATCTCTGCTTCTTGAAGCTGTGCAGTTAAGGCTTCAGCACAAATAATAAACAGAAAAGGAGATAAAGGGCATCCTTGTCTTAGACCTCTAAAAGATTTAAACACTTCTTGTGGAACCCCATTAAGCAAAACTGAGAATGAAGGGGAATGAATACACCTTAGAATTCTAATAGTATATTTGAGAAAGAGAAAAGATAATCTTACAAAAATAAATTTATTAAAATTTTTATATTGTATTAGATAAATAATAATATATATAAGTCTAAAATGTACAATATTTCGTTTATGTCTTTTATAAAAAATTGGACCTTATCATAAAAAAATATGAAAAATTCACTTATTTATAGTTAGATCTAATTTTTATAAATGACTTATACAAGATTTGTGCATTTGGAGCTTGTTACTCGCAAACTCATATGGTACTATTATTATTTAAAAACTCAAATTATTTTTTATTTCTATATTCAAATTGTGATACTAAATGCACGAACAACCCTTTTTAGTTTTCCATATTTTAAAGTGAAGGTATTTTTGTAAAAGAGTAATGCTTGAAATAATCGTGGAATGTACAAATATTACACAATTCTTTTGAAAAAGAGTGAGGTTTACTATTAAAAAATTAGTTTTTTTTTTTTTTCATGTGAGTCCCCTTATTTACTCATTTTTTTTTACGGATTGCGCGGTGCTTGCGTATTCCATAACTGCAAATATCATTTTTCTTTGTAAAATGATATTATTTTTATAAGTTATTTTATAAAAATACCACTCCTTCAAAAACATGACTGTGCAAAAGGTTGTAAAAAATATTGTGTTTATCATTTTCCATAAGAGTCGTTTAGTAGTCTTTCCAATATTGGACTGTGCTAAAAAATAAGATCCATCGACTATAAGGGATTGCTTGGATGTTGAGATAATTTCATCTCATGCCATCTCATCTCCACATCTCAACATCCCATCACATCTCAAACATACACTTTTTAATTTCATATTTTTAATTTTTTCACATTATCATTACTTAAATCATTACAACTTTTTCAAACTTTCAAATAAAACATAAAAAACGATTTAATTTTTTCAAATCTCAAAATAAAAATTATATTCTAACAATATTTTAACTATATAATATTTTTATTCAATTTTTTATCTCTCATTTATCAAAATCTCATCAAATATTATAACTCAAACTATTTCACTACTATTTATAAATTATTTCACTATTATTAATAGATTTCTCGTCTCATCTAATTCTCTAAACATCCCAAACAAATATGTAATTAAATAAATGTAGTGCGCACCTTTTAGCATATGGCTCAAGAAGTTTATAGGTCCTGCCAAACTGCATTAGAATCGCCCCAGCTCTTATTATATATTCTTTTGCAAGTGACAAATTTAAAGATGCCTATACCTTATGTTTTATAGTTGATAAAACAATTTCTTTTTCGGATGAATTTCTAAAATTTCACAGGCGAACTTCCTATGTATGTCATTAAAAGCTGTATCGCAACACAAACGGTATAGGCTGCAATTAATTATTCACAACTCAGTTCGCTAGGCACAATTAACGTACGTATTAAATTAACGCCCTTCATATCCAACATTGTCAAAACCATATATGGGGGAGTGAAGTTGGTATTGATTGGTAATATTGGTTGGCAGAAGAGAATCACAAAAGTGAAATTATTTATGGGGTATGCATATCTACAAACAGATCACCCATACCTGGATGCTGGCATGATAAATTTTGGGTAGAACCACATGAGATTTATGTGGTATTTGGCCTGTGGCACGTATCAATTGGATAAATAATGCCTTTCGAATCAATTCCAGCTCGAGTGACATTGCCGTCTCGGCAGAGGAGGTGGTCCCTTTACCGCTTGGCACCAAGGACTAGGGAATAAATAGCCATGTATATACGAGAACGAAAGTGATCGCGCGCCCTTACAAAGTTAAAATGCTAGTGACTTTATGCAATTTGTCCAATCCCACATACAGTAAAATTTCAAGGATTTGAGGTTAAAGTTATGTACCAATGTTTTGGTATTTGCACGCCGAGATGTAAATACATCAATATGTGATTTATCATTTTTATTCTTCTATTTAAAAATAGATATTTACACATTAATATGTGTGTTTAAATGGGCTGTTGGGATTAACTGGTTATCAACTACTAAGTTAAAGTGAAATAGCAGAAGCAAATCAAAAGAAAATAACGATAATCACACACATAGAATACCAAGATTTAAGTGATTTGGCTCAATATGAGTCAATTCACTTTCAACAAAGGAGGAGTACAAGAGATCAATTAGAAAATCTTTAATCCCAGAGCTCCAATATACCCAATGAGCCTTTTAGGATTCTCACAAAAGGATCTCAATCTCTCTATGTAATTTGGCTGCTCAAAAGTGTCAAAATTATGAAATATAATGAAAATAACATATATTTATATTATACGGCGCATGAAGCCTTAAAACTAAACATTCGCTCGAGCTGCATGTCAGAGCGAGGGTCAAGCAAACATTAGGGCTAGCATTTTGGTTGAGCTGAGTGTTGAGTGAGTGATGAGTGAACTCTCGGGTTGGGTCCTACTCAAGCTGACTCTCGAACAAATGATGAGTGAACTGTTTGTCTAAAGCTTTGCTCAAGCGGCAGAACCACAGCTTGAGCGAACAATTTGTAGAGGCATTTTTTAACAGGAATCAAATCATCTCTTAACATGGACAAAATTGATAAATCACATATTGATGTGTGATGTAGGAGATGATAAGTAGACTTTTTCATACATCAATTACTTTTAAATTGAAAACAGTTGCCTGACGTGACAGACTTACACATCAAATAAACAAACTTGCAAATAAGTCTTTCTCTGAAGTTATAATTTTCATTTGTTCTATTTAGATAGAAAAATGATAAACACACAACACTTTACACAACATTTTACACAACAATATTTTAAAAAGAAGAGTATTTTTATAAAATACCTTATAAAACTAACATCATTTTATAAAAATACTCTTATTTTATAACATGGGTTGTGTAAAGTGTTATGTATTTATTACTACTCATTTAGATATGGGCATGAGAGCTGATAGTTGGGTTTAAAATTATTGGAAATAAATGAAACAAAATTTTTACCATTACACGATGAAGTAAATTTAAATACAATCTTATTGTAGTCGTCAAATCTCGAAAATATAAAAACATAGTGACATCTAATCGGAAGGCAGGATAAGAACATTTCCTAAAAATTTTCCTTTCTGATCGGACTTTTCCAGTAAAAGCCAACGCCATAGTTTGGACTGGAGCTAAGAGAAAAGTCCTAGCCCATAAGATAATTAAGCTAATGGCCTGAATTCAATGCAATTGAACTTTAGCTTTAATGATGTGGGCCATTTTTTAGTTGGCCCGAAGAAATTCTTCTTTTCCAACTGCCACCGACAACATTAAAATAGGATAAATCTCGACCTTACTTTTTTCTAAAAAGAAACCTACCTACGCGTTCACAAGATGCAAGAGAACAAGATAAAAACTTTGTGGCATGGTACGTACGCTTTCCATCCACACAGTTAGAACTCTTTTAGTTATGCAGATAAAATGAGAAAATATATTTTATTAAAAATTAAATAAAAAATTATTAAAAAATATATTTTTTAATATTATTTTTATTTTAAAATTTAAAAAATTTGAATTATTTTTATATTTTGTATAGAAATTTAAAAAAATTATAATGATTAGATAAGATAAAATAAAAAATTTTATAAAAGTGAACTAGGCCTTAACGTTTGACATTGTTCACAAAGCAAAGAAATAAATAAAAGAAATTCTTCCACCTTTATAATACAAGAAATCCACATAAACATTAAGCTATTGATTAATACAGAAGAGGTAATAAAAAAAAAAAAATAAAGACAAAAATTTTCAGTTGTCTCCATCGATATCTTGAGATTCTCCTTACCCTATATATTATACCATATATATATATATATATAATTTCTCATATCCCAGTTATTATTTTTAAATTAAATAGTTAAAATCTTGTCACACTTTGACGTGGCAAATTTAATTGATTTAAGCATTTTGACTTGAAAATGATGATCGGGATTTAAGAAATTCTATATTTTATGCATTATCACCCCCTAGTATTATACACTACTGGTGTAATTTAAACGGAGAGCCCGGCTAAAAATGCCACTCCGGTAGACGGCAACCACGACGAGCCATAAATAAACTGTGCAACGGTAAACTTGCTTGCCTCCACTTTCGACGTAATAACTCGATACCCCGGCCATTTGACGCGTTGCCCAACTGCTCCTCCTGGACCATTATTCATGTATTCGCCGTAGTACAGTGTATCTAAAGCGAACGAACTTGTGTTCCATTCCAACCACCCATGTGGGTGAATGTGATCACCCATGTAGGATAACATGTAGACAACTCTGGCGTACATCTTCCATGGACGGCCTAGATATGTCGGGAAGCTACCTTTGGATGCTTCGAGATCGGAGGTGGCGAGGATCCGGCAAGCGTGGATGGAAATGCCGGTGTTTTGATTAGGGTCTTTGCGGTTTTGGGCGGTGATGGTGTTCTTCTGCTGGGGCATTGGCTTGCGAGCATAGATGTTACAGTTTTGGAACACAACGGCAGCGTTGCCAAATATGAAGTCCACAGTGCCATAGATGTCGCATTCGCGGAAGAACTGGCGATTGGAGTGGACGTAGAGCGTGTCTTGGTAGCCGATGATGTTGCAGCGGTAGACCACGCCATGGTCCGCACCAACACGAAGCGCCACCGCTTGGTGGTTGCCTGGTCCTGCCGAGTTCTCAAATGTCATGTCCCGTGCAATGAAACCAGCTCCGGTTGCCGCTGAAAATCAGTACGTAGGTCCATGAAAACATGAGTTAGAGAAATAATATTTGTAATTGTAAGTGCTGGATAATTATTTTAAAAAATTAACTAAATATAGAATTTATCTAAAAAAAAATTAAATTTTTAACAATAAAACAAACTCTTTTTTTTTTAAATTGTGCAGATTGTATCTAGAATTCTCAACATGCAGTATAAAGGAAAGCATGATAACTTTGCTGTAATAAATAAATAAATATAGGAGCTCGGAGGTCTAGACTTGATCTAGTATTAAAGTAAATAGTATTGGAGTACTAAAATGGAATTTCAGTGGCTTTAAATAAATAAACATCCTCTTTAATTACTTAATTCAAGAAAAGTCCTCTGCCCTTCCGACCCTATGAAAAAACAAAGGCTACCTATGTTTGCGGTGACTTTTGTTAAGACACAAAACTGATTTACGATTCGCTTTATATCAGTGACCCACACCGACAATTGGATTTTCTTTCTCTAATTTGTAGGCACCTGTTATTTTTGGGACGGTGTTGATGTCTATTTACGTTTACAAGTGAGACTAATACGCATGATTTGATGTACGTACGACAAGAATTTGCATAATTTTCCAGATTTTCTGTGCACACTGAAAAAGAGAACATCCCAGGTTGAAAAAACTAGAAACAAACAGCATTTGAAGAACATAGCTTTCATGCTTGGAGAAACGAGCCAACTTAATTATACCCTTCAACTGTGACTGTCAAATAAAATAAAATAAAATTATTTTTTTGTGATAATGATTATTTTTTATTTATTTTTATCTCAAATAATTATTTTCATGGTAAATAATTTGTTATAAATATTTTTTATTTTTTATAGTGACTCTAGCTTCCCCTTCAACTCTAAAAAATAAATTGGCTGAGATCACTTGAAAGTGGAGTTTTAAGAGGGCAATTCCGACCAAAATGGACAAAACAAATGAGCCACATGCAATAATGGATGGATCCGATAACTGGAATCTAAGTGGCATGAAAGTATGAAGGGGACAGACCACGTGCAACTTCCTACATCATGCACAGTAATGGCCCACAGATTTCTTACTGACAAAAACAAAAAGAACAATAATAGAAAAATTATACGACAACAAAGGAACTGCCAGACAATCGTCGTAGAGCACAACTTACCGAACGATGCGGTGTGGAATGTCGTCACTTTATCGGCAACACTTTTGCCACCCGAGATGACCGTCTTACCCCTCCCGTCCCCTATAAACATCAAGTACGTCTTCTTCCTTCCCACTTTCAAGTTTTCCTCAACGTACCTTAAAAACAAAACAACAACTATTAATTAATACCAAAACTATGAAAATAAAAATAATTTTATTAATTTTTAAAATTGAAATATATTACTTTACTATATAAGAAATTGGTAATTGATGTGACAGACTTTTTATACATTAATATATAATACGAATAAATTTGAAAAGAGAATTGTAAAAATCAACTAGAGTATAGAGCATGATTAGTCAGGCGAAGTCAATGAGTCAATTATCACTGCCCCAAAGGAAATACCAAAAACTTCGGAAACTAAATAAATTTTCCATATATAATTATTAATTTCTTTAACCACCGTCGTTGTACTATTACAATTATAATAAGGTGGACAATTATATACAGCTGTAAAGTTATTTATGATTATTATTATTTTGAAAAACATAGGAAAAGTGAATTGAATTTACCTTCCTGCCCTCACGTAAATAATCGTCCGTCGAGAACTATGCTCGGGTGCCTTCTTGATCGCCTCTGCAATCGTCTTATACGTTCCATTCCCGTCATGGGACACCACTATATCGGCTTGTATTGCCGATATCGGCATATCCAGCAATTCCCTCTCCTTCCTGCTCAACCATCTCGGCAAACCATCCTCATTCTCCACCGACATATCGTTTTCCATTAACCTGCGCCTGTTCTGTATCGGGACTCCAGAAAAGTCGTCCGTGTCGGCCCCCGAGAATATGGCCAGGCAATTGCTTACCAGCTCAGACAGGTCCTTCAACCTTGCCGCCATCTGGTCCCTGACGGACCCGCTCAGGTCCGCGAACCCCTCCGCACAAGTGTCTTGGTTAGTCAGCGCCGCGCTCAGCCACGTCAGCACGTCCTGGGTGGAGGTGGTGCTGGAGACTGAGACGAGCGAACGGGAGAGCGAGTCCACAGAGTCGTCGAGAAGCTCCAGGCAGTCGTCGTAGGCGGAACGTACGCGTGGCTCCATCTGGACGTAGGAGATCCCGGAGGAGAAGTAGAGGGCTTTGCTCAGTCGCTGCAGCGTCATGTTAAAGGAAATGTGAACGAGGTCGCGCTCCGACGCGGTGAGCGAGCCCGGGAAATCGAGCAGGGAGTTAACGCAGAGGTCCGGATACCGGGTCTTGCTGCAGGTCCTGGAGATAGCCTGGGTGGGCTTGCGGTGGATTGCCGATTCGGGTCGGTTAGACACACCGCCAGGGAGCCCGATCAGAATCACGGCGGAGATCGCAGCGGCAACTATTAGAGCGACTGAGAGCAGTGATAGGAGGATCACTTTCTTCTTTCTGCTGCGCTGTGGGGAGGGTATAGTACTGGCGTCTTCCGGTACATGGATGTGGCTTCTGGATGACTCACCCAGCGTGTCAGGCTGTTGGAGCCTGCCGTAGTACTCCATTTTGCTGGGGTCGTCAAAGAGAGCGCCAAGTTTATGAAAAGAGATGAGAGATAGAGCTAATTACGAAGGTTTAACAATGGAGGTGGAATGGGCGCATGAGTAGTAGTGTGACCAAATATATAAAAGAGAGGAAGGGATCGATTGAGTAAAGGAGGTTGGTGCGAGGTCGATGTCTAGGGAGAGCATGAGCTGGCCGCTACTTCCTAGCGAGCCCAAAGATTAGAGAGAGAGAAAGAGAGGGGTTAAGGTTGTTTTTTGGGTATTGAATAGTATCTAAAAAAGAAAAAAAAAGTAGTGAAAAGTAATAATAGAATATTATAAATAATAATAAAAATAATAATATCTGAGAATATCTTACGCCCAAATTAAGCCTAAATGTGGTTGCTTTTCATTGATCTTGGTCTTCTTTCCTTCATGGTTCCATCGATTTAGTCATATAATTAAGGACAACATAAAAGATTTAGGAAAGTGAGATTTTGGGTAAAGTGAAAGGAGGTTGAGGGGGGGGATGAGGCCGGTGCATATTGCACTGCGTCTGCATTCTCTTAAGTATTAAGCTAAGTCCTATTCTTTCGTCCATTGTATACTCATATGCTCATAAAAGTTCTCACTTTTCAGTTAGTGGATTTGGGACTTAAAAAGAAACCTTTCTTTCTTTCTTTTCTGTGATTGGGGGTACTGATTTCACCAAAGTTAGGAGCTCTTTATACCTTTCGATCTGGACCTAATTAATTAGAGTCAGCGCCAATATTATTTGGGCGTTCTCCATCGTCTTGATTATGATCATGAGCTCTCTAACTCTCTGTTTTTGCATACATTTTTCCTTCTACATATTATATAAAATCATCAGCTTGTCCCTTACGCCTATTTGGATTCAGAAAATGTTTTATTTCATCTCATCGCATCATTATAACTTTTCTAAATTCTTACATAAAATATAATAAACAATTCAATTTTTTTATATCTCAAAATAACAATAATATTAAAAAATAATATTTTTTTCAACTTTTATTTTCATCTAAAACTATTTCATCTCATCTTTAATCAATCTATTACATGCCAATGCAGAGACTATCATGAGATCAGGATCATTCTGATTAATTAAGCTTTTGTTTCTTTTGTGGTCAATTTTGATCTACAATCACGAGAGAATCGTCGATCATATATAGCTAGGTTTATAGGTGACATGAGGAGTTCTTTATTTATTAATTTATTGATTTTTTCTAATTTCAATAAATTATATAAAATGACTTTGAAATTTTAAGCAAGTGAGCTAATAAAACAAGAATATTGAATCATATTTACTATTTTTTAGTAAAGTATACTTTACAATAGTGAGGAAGAAAGATAAACTGGAAAGCAAGTCAGGTAATAAAACAATGGGCAAGATATATAGATAGATGCAGACCATTAATTAATTCTATATATATAAATGGTACGTACGTGATATTATATAGGCCTATAGCTTGACTTGACTTTTTTGTAATTGACTTGTATTGTAATATGTAAAAAGTATCATCAATCCAAAAGGATAAATAAAATTAATATTTCATAAAAAGAGGGTGCAGTAATTAATTCGATCCCCCCAAACCTTTAATTCGCATACCCACCCTACCAGCCCCCATGCATGAGATAGGATTCTGAAAATGATGGTCCTATGTATCATAGACGATCGATATGGCATTGAAGGCACACAAATTTAAATAATTTATTCTTTTATTACTTGCTCAAAATATTGCAAGGAACACTAAAAATTAAAAAAAAAAAATTAAAAACAAAATAATTATGAAGAGTTATAATTTACGACAAAGATGACTATTTAATTTATAATAAGAATTGACGAGTCATTTTAATAGAAAATTATCATTTTAATAAAAAATAATTGACTATATATAAGTATTTTTTTTAATAGAAAATGTTTTATTACCTGCATGCATGTTTAGGCTTCTGACAAATGATGATGATCATGTACTATGTAGAAAGACGTACTCTGTAATATTAATCAGAGATCGATGATCAGCTTATGATTTACTATCTTTTGAATGTCGACTCAAGAAACTAGATAGGACGATTACATATATGTATTAATGATATTGTTAAAATATTATTATACAATATTATCATATTTAAAATATAATATTCATAATATTTTAATATGTATATATGGTAATATAATTTATTCTCTATCATATTTAATTTATTGTGTAAATCAATCAATATCAATTAGTATCATTGATTGATTGTATTTCTATTATTTCTTTAGTTCCATTCCCTTATAAATAAGGATATATGTTATGTATTTAGACACTTCATCATAGTAAAAATGTAACCCTCAAAGCCTCTTATTTCCATCTTTCTCTCTTCTCCATCTTCTTTTATATTATATTAATTAATATAACATATATTTTCTACAGATATTAAGGGAAGCATGAAAATTTCGTATCTATATATATATATATATATTTATAGATATATAAAATTAGGCAAGTTGAAATGTTTAGAAGGCTCCTTTCCTTATTTGCTACTAAACAGTTTTTAGAAGGTTCATCAGTTAGTTATAATATTAATATGCATATATATATATATATTATATGTTGGTTTTTATTAATATATATATATATATCCATATATATGGCGCTGCTTTATATCCTCCAAACAAAAACAATATATGGTACTAGTGCTCGATGCACAGTACGTTAGACGAGTTACACATGAGTTAGAATTAATTGGCTACAGATTTTTTAATTATCTCTTTTTAGATGTTATTTCATGAGTGAATAATTTGGAAAATACTTTGCTACCTAATATGCATGAAGACTTGGTTGACCTTGTTTAGAGTAATCTTTACAACTCATTATTTCTGGCTTAGCCTGTTTTTTCTACCTTTTTTTTTTTTTTTTAATCTTTTTGGGCTTTGGCGATTGCCTTCATGTTTGTTTCTCAAGTAATTTTCTCTGATCAGACATTAATGTTTTGTGATAATTAGTACGTTGATCGATAATTTGCATGAGTTCATTTGGAGTGAACTTAACGACAATAAGTAAATAGGTCTACAAATTAAAGATGAATAGACTACCACGGAGGAAAGCAATTAAGCCCTAAATTAATTAAGTGCTGCTGATTAACTAAGATAATCTCAAAAAAATTAATTCAAGTTCTTAATGTTGTCTAATGGTAATATATTTTTGTTATTTTATATAACGGTAATATTTTTGCCCTTATCTTGCTCGGTTATGCCACTTTGATTCAACTCTTCGACTTTGGTTAGTTTAACACAAAATTTGTTGGTCACACTTTGAATGGCAGATTATTGATATATTAAAGATCCAACACTCCGCTCAGTTGTACTTTCTTTATACTCATTGAAGTATTGACTAATTTTTTTCTCAAAGTTGGGCGTATTTTTGGTTCGTTTCCTGGATGGCATCAACGCTAGTATTCGGCCATGTTGAGACAAGTAACTTGTCTTTTTTGGGGGTGAAGTTTGCACCCCTGGTTGATTTTCTTACGGAGAGAGGTTCTACTTGGGGTGGGGGGTGGAGAGTCATCGAAAGTCGCACAAGATTGTTCACTTTGATTACTGTAAGTGTGGTCAATTTGAGGGTATTGACTGAGAAGATTGGTGAAGTACAAATGTCCATGGTCTTGTGAATCAATCTCTAACAAATTATAGACACACAATAGTTGGTAGACATATTAGACACTTAAAAATAATGGAAATGTGATTTTGCTAAGCGACTCAGGAATCAAATGGTAACATATAGGAAATTTGGCACTTTCAAATGACTGCAACAACCGGTTGCCACTACTTATTGGCCGTACGAGTTACCATGCCATGGAGGTATGTACCAAATTTCCTTTGTCTCCACGAGACTTTGTGATTGTCACAACTGAGGGGGTTAGAGAAGGAAAATCCAACGGCAAGCATGCTTTAATCCAACAAAGAAAACTGAGTGATATTACTAAATCACAACATAACACCAAAAAATATAATTTACAAAATCCAAACAAATGATTAAGACCAACAAAACAAAAATGAGCAATATATCAATTAAAACAGAATGTTCTAAAGCGACAAATAAAATAATTAATTCATATCGGTAATTCACAACGTGTCTGCCAAGCTTCTTCAATTTTCAAAATCCAAACAACAGGAAATCAACATGCAAATATCACAAGGCTTTGTCAAAACAAATATGAGAGAAGTAATATATGGATTAAAACAGAATGTTCTAATACAATACTGAGCAGCATGCAAAATGAATAAGAACATAAAAACATAAATGAGAAAGTAAGAAAGTTATGGTCAAAACAGAAATGACAAACTAAAGAATTAATGATCGTAATAGAAAATGGCTGTGTGTCGAATAAATGAACATCACATGAATAAATCCTAGTTACTTAATAAACAGATAGTGATAGTAAAGAAACTGAATCGATGCTAAATGAAAAAGAGCATTCACATCCGCTTCTATAACAAATGTGTGTTCCATGGAGTTCATAATGGTTTTTTATTTATTTATAACATGTGTAAGACAGGAGCCCAACCTCGAATGACTGAAAAACATTAAACCCCGGTTGCCTTTTGTGAAAACTATCACAAAATATTTAGTGGCCATCTGGGTTCGGATTACCTTGCCATATCAATAGAACCCCAATAAAAATACTTGTGAATTAATCCCCTCCCATTGAGTAATTAGAACCATCACCACAACCTTACATTAGACATGCAACCTAGGAAAATAGACCTAAATAAACACCAAAAGTTGCAAAGGACAAAAGTAAAACTAAACACCAATGAGATAAGCAATATATCTCAAATATAATGAGGTAACTTGATTGAAGGTGCCTGCATAATTATTGAGAAATAAAACAACAAAGCAAAAGAGTCGTGGAGGAAATTTTGATAGCTGCAAGGTGATGATCAATGCACCAATTATTATGTAGCATCATTCACATATCAAGAAATAAAAGAGGCAACAAATGGTGGATAATCATGGTTATAAACATCACATGAAACATTATTATAAATTAGTCCAGATCGATCATGGTGGGTTAGGGAAACTAAGATAATGAAAACAACAAAAATGAAATCAATGAAAACAAAGAAAATGATAACAATGATAACAAAGATATTGAAATCAATTAAAGCAGAAGACATAGTCCATAAAAGAAAGATAATGAATGCAAAGATAGTGAAATCAAATTAAAACCCTAGAGCAACATATAACAATGTAGGGCTTTTTTTTGAATACCCAAAAAATCCAATTATAAAATCAATTATATATCACAGTATAGATAATGAAATCAATACCCAAAGCAGTAGAGAGAATCCATAAGGAATGACTGCCAAACAAAATGAAAAGAAAGAGAATCTAAAAAATGGTTAACAATGCAAATTAACAAAAAATTCATAGCATTATAGGCTGCCAAATAGAATGAAAACAAAGGGAATCTAAAAAATGGTTATCAATGCAAACCATTATGGTTAACAATTTCTCCAATGCAAACCGACACAAAATTCAAACCAACACACATGACAACATTATGCAAACCAACGCACACACAATTTAACAATGTAATAATCTAAAAAATTGTTAACAATGCAAACTAACATGGTAACATTATGGTTAACAATTTAATAATGCAAACCAACAAAGCCGACATGGTAACATTATGGTTATCAATGCAAACCAACACAAAATTCATTAATTCCGGGCTGCCAAATAGAATCAAAACAAAGAGAAACTAAAAAAGAGATTAAATAGGCAAACTAACACAAAATTCAAATGGCCAACAAACAATGTATGAATGGATTTAAAGGTACACACAATTTACTCAAACCAGAATAATGCAGTTGATGAAATTAGTCCAAACTAAACTATATCGGCCCTCGAATGGCTGCGGTGAAGAAAAATTAAGATCCAAATTGAAACCCTAGAGTAGCTCACAATGTACGGTTTTCAATTTTGAGTATCCAAAGATCAAAATACATACAACCAATAAGTCAAAATTGTGCAGTGTCTCAGATGAAAGCCATACCTGATAGAGATAATGAGTGTGTTTGATTTGTGCGAGAGAGAAGGACATAGTTTAAACATGGAGGAAACTGAAACAAGAAGTGCATTTGTGCGGGAGAGAATGATAAAGACTTACATGAAATCCGACCGATGAAGAGGGGCCTTTGAAGATGGTGGCAAACGGTGCGTGAGAGGGCCAATTAGATCGAGGGCAATCGAGACTCGAGACAGATTTTCACGCGGGACTAACAGCAAGAGAGGAACGGATGGCTCGATTAGGGATGTACAGTGGTTCCAATATGTACAGTAGCAACCCTAAATGAAATCCCTAATTTAGGAATCCGGATGAGAGGAGGCTTTTAAGATTTCTCCAAAAAATCTTCCCAAAATATAGAAATAACAGGTGTTTAAGAAAGTGGATAGGAATTAGGATTGTTCATCCGGGTCGAGTGGTCTGGAACCCGAAAAATCGGGTTCCGACCCAAATCAAACCCTGGCTAGAACCCGAGTTGAAAAACCCAGACAAATCCGAGGTACTCGGATCTTTTTTTTTTTTTTTTTTTTATAAATAAAAACCGGTATCAAAACGACGCCGTTTTGATATTGCTTCTAGTTTGTACAGGTTGTAACAAATGCTCATTTTCCCATATAGCGTGCAACAACATCAAATACTAGTTTTTGATTCAGCCAAGAGAGCTATTCAGTAATTGTTGGAAGAATAGCTAATTGATGGAAAATTTTTTAATTTTTTGCAAACAATTTGTTGTGTATTAGAGTTTGATTAAAGCAATGTATGTGTTTTGTAATATTCTTAACAAATTAGTTTAAACAATGTAATATGTAGTTGATTGCATCTTGTATATCACATGTATTTTACATGATGAATAATAATTTATTTATTTTTACATGCATTTAAGTAAAAAGTTAATTAATTGTTTATAGGCTTATGTTGTATTAAGAAGTAAGACTAAAAGATATTTATATTGGTTTTCTATTGAGAATATGATTTGAAATTCTAAATGGAGACAAAATATTTGAAGTACAATTAATAATAAAAAAGCTTTTGTAAAAAAAAAAAAAAAAAAGTCAGGGTACAATCCGGAACTCAGATTTTCAAGTTTCAATGAATCCGGATCTATCCGGGATTTTGGCCCGAGTCTGACCCAAATCAAATCGATCTGGATTCTAACTTGGGTTTAAAACTCGAGTCTCAATTCAAATATACCCAAATTTTCGGATTAGAACTCGAATGAATACCCTTAATAAAAATGCACTTAATTTACAAAATAGTATATACAATCTGATCATTATAATATATATTAAAGACGTACATTTGCGATCTTCTCTTTTAAAAATTGTGATATTGTAGGCTACTAGGCCGGCCGTTAAAGCCGCAACAGGCCGTAGTGATACACGAACTAGAGTTTACGAGTCTTTTTTAGGAATATAATTACTTTATTATAATTATTTACAAATTATTCACTATTATCTATTATTATTTTATTACAACTACGTAGAAAATCCGATAGAACTTTCCACACGGCCCTCATCTTCTACAGTTGCTAAGTACTGGCAAAATGGATGAGAGTAGCCTATTTTCAAAAGAGTTTTGCCAAATGTACATTTAGTAGGAGAGAAAAAAATAAAATATTATATTTGATGTATAGTAAGAAGGTGCATGCATGCGCATGTCAAAATGCTGATTAGGCAATGTGTAAAAATCAATAATTTAGTAAAAGCTTGGGGGTAAACATTTCAGTGTTAGAAAGAAAACTCTCTTTTGTATATATATACACACATCATTAGAGTTTTTTGAGAGCAGAAATGCTTTGGGACTTAAATTTGGGTTCTGAATTTGTGTCCCGAATAATTTTTTTTTTACTTAACGATTAAGGAAATATTTTTTTAATAATATTGTGAATTTTTTATATTTTAAAAAAATATTTATGATGATTAAAAAAATATATAAAAAAAGCTATTTTTACCTTTTCGAAGGGTTCTCGGGTTACATCGTTCGGTGGATGTAGCAGTACTCTTTTGAGAGAGTAGTAATACTATAGGTTTATATGTTTTTTTGGCAAGAGGTCTTAAGGGCAATATCAAAATTTGGGAGGACCGGAAGAGTGTTTTTTAGAACTCTCTTAGGGGATATGATTTTTTTTTTTTTCTTAAATTCGACGGTTATAAAATTAACGAATTAATTAGGAATTCATGATTGGTTTAATTAAATGTACTGTGTATATATGTATAATAATATTCGATGGAGACAAAGACCATGGGGCCTAATTATGAGAATCCACCGACAGTCCCAGCGCATGGGACAATATTATTTATTCTTAAGATATCTCTAAACCACTAGAAAGAAGTCTCTGATCCTTTCAATTCTTTCTTCCTTTCATGCATGTCGATAGCGAAGTTTTTAGTAACTCATGTCTTTTCTGTGCCCTCCTAGTCAGTCCCGGATCATATAGATCATTAGTATACTTCTCTTATATATATATATAAAGAAGTAGACTTCAATATGTCATTAATTAAAATATTTTATTAATAAGATATCTACTCTGATATCAAATAAAATCGTCACTTATTATCTCATGAGTTGAAACTGATGAAAAAAAATTAAATTAAATTAAATTATTTAATATATATATATTTATATGGAAAAACATATTTATTATTATTTTTATCATCAACATTTTTTAATGTGGTATTAAAAGTTAGGCATGCAAGTGAGATATATATAATAAATAGTTTTTAATCATTTAATGTCATATCATGTGATGAGAGGATTATGGTAAAATAGATGATGCGTAGCATAACTCCTTCTATATATACATAAAATAAGGAAAATTCTATACTATACTATCATCCCACTATGTAAAATTGTGGTACAAATATTACAATTGAATGATCCTTTATTAAATATTTCTTTATTATCTAATGTTTATGATAAATGTGTCACATGTTAATATGTTATATAGTGGAATGGTAGTTATTACAGAATAAAATTCCTCTGCCACGTCACCAAAACAACTCGAGAGACACACAAAAGAATTCTCAACAAACTTTCTAGCATAAAGTGTAATTTGTACAGATAGTTAGGATAGTTTAGTCTTTTTACATTGTATAACATTAGACGATTCCTTCTATATATTGTTTACTGTACAGCATAGATGAGATATGAAGAAAAGGTTCAGTCGAATTATTCCACATTGCACCTTTGTCGTCTATTTTTTGCACTGCTTCTTCTTTATCCCATATGAGCTTAGCCTCCATTTTTATTAAATCTGACTTGGTATCGTAGCCAGGTTGATAATGATGTATTACAGTGTGCATGATATAATACATTATTCATAAAATAAATATATAATTATTTAATTTAAAACATAAAGGCATATATATATACAGTAGTACTATAACATTATTAATGATAATGATGTGATAATGACGTTGTTGGACAATCATAGAGAACTCGATGGAACACTATAATATTATAGACTGTGGAAGATTCATCATATCTATCAATTTGACATAATTGAATACTAGTGCATGTTGCTACACGCGTCACAGATAATAATTATGTTTGACTACATTTTTGCTTCCATATTTATTTATTTATTCCCGGACGAATTAAGTCATTTTTTTACATTGACTCCGGCTGGAGAGTGGAGTGTGTGTATATGTATGTATATATATATATATACACACACACCACATGATTGTGATATAATTTCTGATTTCTTTAGGGAATTATATATGTATTATAATTCCAACAAAAAACCCAAACGCAAAGGCAAAGCATTAGATCAGTAAGAAAAATCAAACATGAATTCTCGAAATAATTATTTAAACTGTTGGATTTTATGGATCAAGTCCATATATATACAAGAAATCCTAATATAGAAAAATATAGTCGAAAAAGTTAAAAATCATGTAATAACTAAATTCTCACGCCTTAAAAGACAAATTTCCAAATCCTATCTAAATTAATTTGGGTCTTAGAAAAACTAATACACACAAGTATTTTTAAAATATTTCTTTTGAGTAAAAATCGTCCTTCAACTTTTTAAAAGTGATTTTCATATTTTCGAAATGGTTAATTATGAGTGTTTTCAGATTTTTGAGAAGCCAAATGAGATATTTTAAAATTTTGCGTTAAATTTAAATTAAAAATGCCAGTAAGATAGCTAGCATGCATTTAATATATATATTTATTTATATACAACGCATGAATCTAAAAGGGTAAAATCATATAATAATAATAATAATTAATGTTTTGTGTCTTGAAAGACGATCATCACACATGTATTTTTTTTTAAAAGGTTTTTTGGGTAATATTTGTCCAACTTAATTTTGAAGTGGTTTTTTCATAATTTTGAGAGGGTTACTTAGGAGTGTTTTTAGAGTTTGAGAAGCCAAAGCCAAATTAAGGAGCTTATATTCTAAAATTTCTTAGAGATGAAAATTAAAGCTAATTTTATAATTTTTATTATTAGTTTTTTAGGGGGAAGCCCTAATTAATATGATCTCCCATCCCTTGGTCTAATCTTTACTTATTTATAATATATCTAGCTATAGGGGTGTATAGGAACTATGTAAATCGGCCGAAACCGGTTAGCGGGTAGCAGGAATTGATGAAAATCAATACCGGCCGGTTCGACACCGGCTTGAACCATTGGAAAATCACTGAACCGGCTGACTCACTCACTCACTCTCTCTCTCTCTCTCTCTCTCTATATATATATATATATATTAAATATATCTCTATAAAACAGAGTCGTTTCACTTAAATGAAACAGCATCGTTTTGCCAATTGGAAGTTAAAAAGGAAAAAAACATACGGAACGATGCTCCATTTCAAAATGGATTAATAAACCCTTTGGCTCCTTTTCTTCTTCTTCTTCTTCGCGTTTTCTTCTTCCTTAGAATGTCGTTTTCTCCTCTGCAACTTCCTTCTACTCTCTCATGGTAGACGACGTGGCATCCCTCTCTGTTACAGAGACGCCGACGGCAGATTGAAGAATCGAACTGCACCTCGTTGAGATCGATAATATCGATTTTCTCTTCCCAATCGACCGGTTTCGGCCGGTTCTGTGCTCTCATGGCAAACGTTGGCGTGACGTCAATTTGGCACCGAAAACTGCGCCGAACCCATCGATTTTCAGCCCTATCTAATTGGTCACCAATGATTTAATTCGAAATAAAATATATATCTAATTCATGTGGGATCGAATTAATTAAAAGATGATCAATGAAAAATAACCTTTTATATATTAAAGAAATTAAAAGTAACTCACAATTAACACAATCACCGTCACATGACCCTGCATGCATGCTCGTAACATTATTGATCATATGGTGCCCATATATATATATATATTGAAAGATTTATTATATATTATTTGATTTCCAAATTTTATTAATGCCCAATGCTTGCTTGCCATTGATGTTATGCATGTAACATGATGACCAAGGCATGCATGATAATCATGTATATATAGGATGTAACACCACTGATGTTACGCTAGTAGTAATATTATAAGTAGCATTTCTATATATATATATATATAAACTTAATTTATCAAGTACTGCTACCTTTTAATTTTCTATGCTTACCAATATTTTCGACCTACATAGAAATACATGCATGGAACAGGTCTGCAAAACTTAATAGACTTAATTAGTCATCATTTAGTAATTATATATAATAGAGTGTTGGAATGATGAGAGAGTTCTTAGATAAATATATTAATAGGGGAAAATACTATTTCCATCATTAATTCAACTAATAATTGTTTGCAATATTGTGGATCCATAACTATTAAGATTGATAGTCAATACACCATTTCACTACCAAAACTTGATAAATAGCACCGTCAAATTATGATAAGGACTCTACTACGTTGTCCTTTCAAATGTACTGTTCAAAATTATCGTTAGTTTATTTATATTTTTTAAAATATAAAATACACACAAATGCATTAAGGATAACTTTGAGCGGTACATTTGAGAGCGCAACATAACATTTTTCTTATAATAATTGTTAAAGATAGATGAAAAATTGATGAAAACAAGTGTCGTAACACATACATTAATCTTGACCGTCCGATCTAAAGAAAGGGTGCACAGTACAACTACTGTTTTATATATAGTTGAAGTGTTGATCGTCTTGGGGTAGAAATTAGTGTACAAGAAGTTGATTTTGGTCTAGCAGTAACTTATAGCGGGCAAATATGAGCAATAGGGTAGCACCGCTCTTATCTCATCTCTAGTTTGGATAATCATTTAATTTAATTAAAAATAAATTTAATTTTATAAAAATATCTTTTATTTTAATATAAAATTATAAAAAATTTATAAGTTTGATATTCTCTTCATAATTTACAATATGTATATCACTAATGATTACATCAACAGAGAATATAAGATAAAATGGCTTCATCATAACAGTGGCAACTTCTCTGTTAAATCAGCCTATGCCATCATAACAAACACTCAAAATCCCCCACCAGAAAGCCCAAACTCTGAACTCTGGAAAAAGCTTTGGAAACTTAAAATGCAGGACAGGCTAAAACTCATACTCTGGAAAATAATGCATAATATTCTACCCACCAAAGAAGTCATCAAGAGAGTTATCCCCACCAAACAAGGAGATCAGACTCTTTACCCCCTCTGTAAGATAGAAGAAGAAAATTTCAGCCACTTCTTCCTTAACTGTCCATTTTCAAGAATCTTATGGAGGCAATTCCAATGGTCAATCAACATCTCTACCTTTGCCAGTCAACCAATCTCTAATTGGATCCAAATAATTCTCAATCCAGCCCATCTCATAAAAATCCCAGAAGAGGAAATCCATTCATTCCAAATCTTTACAACTATTGCAATGGATAATCTTTGGTTTTTCAGAAACTAAGTTAATTATCCACAACACTCAATGCCCAAGTCTTGAGTGGTTTCTTTCCAGAGTCACAAAACTCCACAAGGAACATAGTAAAGCCTGGATCACAGAAGAACTACAAAAGAAACTGAAATGGAAAAATCCACCAAAAGGTTACCATTCACTGACATTTAATGTAGCAGTTAGAGATCAAGGAAGCTACATAGCTTCAATATGCGGATCAGAAAGTGGAATCCCAATATTTGTTCAGACAGATTACATCCACAACACCAACCCAAACATAGGAGAGGCCTCTGCGGCTCTTATGGCAATTCAACAGGCTGCAATCAGGGGCATCAAAAAGATTGTGATAGAAGGAGATTCAAAACATGTTGTACAAGCTATTTCTAACCCAAATACAACCTTAGACTGGACAATGCAAGCCATAACAAGAGATATTCACTACAACTTATGCAGTTTTGAAGACTGGAAGGTGAAAAAAATACATCGATCTCAGAATTGATGTGCGCACAACTTGGCACAATGGGTAGCATCCAAACTCAAATTTGGAAGCATTCCCCTCATTTCAATTCCACAATGTCTCCTAGAGTTTCATAGTGTAAAGGACCCTCCTTTATTTGTATAGTTATTTGTCTAATTACTATCAGAACTATGTAACATCTTCTTTTTCATCAATGAAACTTGCCTACAAAAAAAAAAAAAGGGTCTCTTTCTTTCTGACATATTTAAAACTCAAAGAGCAAAAAAAGGTAAATTGAGTTTATTTTTAATTAAATTACATGATTATGTTGGTTGATTGAGTTTATCTTCTTTTAGATTATACAAAAATGTCATGTTCTGAAATTTTTAATCTAGATTCAAAGAGAAAAAGAAAAAAAAAAGATAGTAAAATAATAGTAAATGAAGTATAAGGGTATCACCTTTTTTGCAAATAGAAATGTTCATTTCCAGTAAAACGTAAGAACATATAATATATATATATATATTTATATATCTCTTTCCAATTTTTACTTTTTGTTTGGATGTTATTTCCTTGATAATTTATAGTCGCTTCATGATGATCTATAATTGGGGTAATTATACAATAAGAGTTCGGATCTGTGTATTAATCTACTCACTTTTGGGGCAATCTCACGAGACTTTTATTTTGTTATATAACGTATATAAAATTACTTCTTGTTTTAAAAGTTTAGGTTGAGATTTTTCTTCAATAAGTGAGTCTAACATATAAAATATTTAAATAAATTAGATTGAGTATAGAATCAGGGTTTGAACTCATGACTTCTGTTATGATACTATGTAAAATTACTACTTGTTTCAAAAATTTAAGATGATAAAAAAATTTAGACTTAATTATTTGTATTATATTTTTAACAACATCCTTCGAGGGCCAAGTTATTTAGTAGTTGTGAAATATGATCTCTCTCTCTCTCTCACACGCACCTGGTTTTGTTTGGTAAATGAGATAAGATCTCATATAATCATTATAATTTTTTTAAATTTTCATACAAAATATAATAAATAATTCAATTTTTTTTTTCAAATTCTAAAACAAAATTAATATTAAAAAAATTTATTCTAATAATAATTTAATTTAATTTTTAATTTTTATCTCATCTCATCTTATGATTTATGCAACCAAACGAGGCCTTATATATATTCTAATAATATTATATATTGCTTCTGTTATGGAATGCTTTGATCAAATCGGTGGGAGAAAAAAAAAAAAAAAAAAAGAGAAGAGGATAACAGCTAGGGATACGAATGAATGGCCAAGCTAACAAACAAACTAGCTAAAAGCATGTGCCGGTGCCCACTTTCATGGTGGTAGGGGGGACATGGGGCCAAAATCCCAAGCATACATGCATGATTCCTTGTATATAGGATATATTACAAATCTCTACCCATAAACATTTATTATATATTTCGAGGATTATTTGGATTTGATAATGAAGATAGTGACTAAATGTCCAATGAAACTTCATTTTAAAAGTCCCCACTACTCATGCATATATAATATGTATCAGCTAGATATTCCACGGCGCTCTTGGTTTCTCCTTGGAAAAAACAGCAACCCTTGGCACCTTATCTACTTAGAAAACTTTGTGGTCTAGAAAAGGGAATCAAAAATTCCAATTATATACTCTGTTTTTTGTCCCTAATCTTGCTTCATGTAATACTATATATTAAAGTACATATCATCATCCTAAAGCTATAGCTTAGTCAAGTAATTGTAAACGGTCATTGATTTCTTCTACTTTTACATAATAATTGAGCTGATTTATGAAAGATTATTTATGTAATTGTTCCTGACTGGCCAATTAGTCGGTACTCAAGAGGTACCTCATGCAGTACTCATGAACCAGCTGGGCATATTTCAATATTTATTTTACTTTAGCTCTCCCATTTGATTTTATGTGATTTTTTTTTCTACATTGTCGTTTCTTCTACGGCACGACTTTCACAAAATGCATGCGCATGAATCTGAGATATATAAATCGATCTGATTATTTTTGGAGTACTAGTAATGCTGACTATTGCATGTTGTGAAGTGACTTGCAAATTTTGTCCATCCACAAGACTAACACTAGGAAAGTATGCAAAAGTACTTCCATACATCGATTGATCGATCCCCACAGTGCTGTGGTTTATATATATATTTCTGGCAAATTATTGCTGATCAGTAGTACTGGTCACAGTTCAACGTCGTTCATTCTTTTCATGATCTGCTTCCCCTAGCTTGATCGATCATCTGTCATGCACTTTATAATTTGCTGTACTGTTTTGTCATTTTCTTTCTATTGTGTTGTAAACAGTACTGTTCAAAGTCACCTAGCTAGCTTGTCCACCATTAATGATCTATACGTGTATCATGCATCAAGACTTCATGTATAAATCCGCGCATATATATATATATATATATATATATATATGTTCCATTCAATATTCATTATTACATGAGCTGTATGCCTCTAATGCTTTGATTTCTTTAAACTTCTACCTATTTTCCCAAATCCAAAACGGCATGTGTTCAGCATGTGTTCACTCTCTACACATATAATTTTTTTTTTTATAAAATGTGAAAGTGTTTTTAATAAGGTATAGGGTGTGGAATAATGAATAATAATTGATAAGAAGAATTTTTCTAAATTTAATTGGGTTGGTGAATTTATAAAGGGTTTGCATACGAGGTGTGAATCATTCATTTTAATACAGATTAAATTACACTTTACTATTTCTCTTTGTCAAGTAATTTAATGGGTAATGGAAATTTCTCAATAAAATAAAACAACTTAATTAATTAATTACTTCTAGTTTTTTTTTAAGAGCCGTCCAGAAAACTGAGTCAACTTTCATGAATAATTGTTGAGTGTTAGCTAGCTAGCTAGGCCTAATATTACGTGTAAGAAATCATCTTCGTACCATGAATGATTTATATATAT
This sequence comes from Juglans regia, assembly GCF_001411555.2. Classification (NCBI taxonomy): domain Eukaryota; kingdom Viridiplantae; phylum Streptophyta; class Magnoliopsida; order Fagales; family Juglandaceae; genus Juglans; species Juglans regia. The sequence continues at coordinate 38,050,212 of NC_049913.1, forward strand.
ATATATATAAATATATATAAATGCTTGCTAGCTAGATCCTGATGAACGTCGTCCTGATCATGATGCAAACATTTCAGTCAGCATTGGCCAAAACGATCATATTCAATCAAATTGTGGCTAATTGATAAGTTGCTTTCAAATTGGAGAATCCAAGGCTATATATATATATATATACACATACATATATGTTTCGATCGAATTAATACTAGTGAAAATGATTTTGCTGGCTTTTGTTTGGACCAGAAAGTAGTCCCATTTTCCAATAATTTGCTTTGCTTCCTATGCTAAAACAATCATCCAACTCATCATGTAATCCATTGTTATTATAATATGTATATATATATCTAGCTTGATGAAAAGGGCAAAAGATAGCGATCGAGTGACAATTATATTTAACAATAACTTTTCAAAAAGGACTAATAATATTTATGGGTCTCGATGGAAACCCAAATATAATGGTTAAATAATATAGAGAGAGAAAAGAACACGATCGATCGACTTGACGTATGCCACAAACTATAAAAATATTGCAGTGCTATTAATTTATAATGTGCATTAACGTGACAACACTAATGAAACCCAATTCCACAAGGTAGTCATGATCAAACCCACCTGAGTTGTATTGAAAGCGAGTCATGATCTCCATGTACCAATCGTCAAAAAAGTTATCCATCCATGACTACTACTTTTCCAATCAAAACTAAGAAATAGAGAAATGCTCTTTTTTGTTTTTTTAATTTTGTCATCTCAAATTATATAAACTAATAATTGATGTATTGTATTTTAAGGGATATATAAATATTATTATAAACTAACTACTTAACGACAGGCTTCTAAAATTATATACAGCATATATATCAATCGGTATATATATATATATATGTTTGGAGATGACATATATATATATATATATAAAATAGAAGACGGAACTTAATAAATAATTGGGCTTATATATGCTGTATATATATATATAATATGATTCGTGGGAATTTATCGGATAATGTTTCATATATACAGATCATGATAAAAATCTAATATATATATATATATATATAACAACAATATATATTTTGAGATAACCTTAGCCATTTTCCTATAAGCATGAAGACATGGATGGTCAGTATATAAGTAGCAGCTAGCTAGGCATTCTAGATCATCTTTTCTAGGACACACACACACACACACATATATATAATCACTTAATTGCAATTATGTTGATAATATATATAAGCATTTTATCTGGCCAATATATATAATTTGATTGGACATTTCATCTTCCTCCATGGATGGATGATCTTTACCTACCTGATCCAGTACTTGTTTTGTTTTTGGTCTTCATTTCTTAAGGCACTAATTAATGGCATGCAGGTACGTACATAATTTATTTCATGCCCCTAGCCTCTTGTTTAATTGGCTAATCATCTTAATTTCCAGGCAATTACATGACCTGTATATAATATATATATATATATATAATATATATATATAAAAGGATATATGGACCACATTAATTTGAAGAAACAAGAAGCACCGAAAGTCACGTTCCAGCCTCCGATCCCTTTTTTCATAATTAAAAGACCAGCTAATTACTAGTACTGATCAATCAAATATATTTTGTTGCCTACCATGCATGCATCTTATAAAACATGATCTTAGAGGCCATTTATAACGGTCCATCAATATTCTCACGTACTACTAGGCCTGTTCAAAAAATGCTATGACCCGCACCTGCCCGATGCATCCGTCCGACCCCACCCATTAAATCCGGGTTCAACTAAACAACGGGTTGAAAATCATCCAACTCGCTGTTTAACGGGCGAAAGAGTAGTCTGATAGAGTCCTTCATTCTAAACAATCTCCAAACCTAGACCTCTCTCTCTCTCTCTCCCTCATCGATCACGATTCACGCCTGCAGGAAATCGAGTCTCTCTCTCTCTCCTCGATCACGATTCACGCCTTCAAGCAACCGAGTACTCCAAGCAAACACTTCAGCTGCCTGCAGAAACCCTAGCCAGTGGCATTCTTCGTCGCCGTCTCCATCAGTGTTCTCCGTCACCATTCGCCATCATCGTTCGGTCGCAGTTCCAAGATCAAGTCGATTTGCTGAGGTATGTTTCGTTTCTTGTGCTCTAAATTTTTGTTTTCACCTTCTCTGCCCTTCAAATATCTCGTCGTTGCTGGTATCACATGGAGCTTCCGTTGTGTTAGTTTTATTTAGGATTTGATTCGTTGGATCGTTAGTTTTATTTGGGGTTTGATTAGTTAATCTAGGTCTAATTCTTTCTTTGTTGAACTGCATTTGTGGCTGGTAATTTCAGCTGCAGTTTTGTACAAGTAATGCAATGTAGAAGGGTCCTTTAAGCTCTTTTCTTGTCTGGGTGTTCTTCAGGCAATGCAGAAACAGGTCACATGCATATAATTGGCGATGACCACCCAACTTAATTGTACGTTATGCTACTTTCTTTTTGACTAGAAAATGTATGAATATTTATTAAAAAAAAAAAACCGATTATTATTACCCGACGGGTCGGGTCGGGTTATATTGCACTGGCAATTGTTGCGGGCTATGACCGGACAGGCCAAAAACTATGATGGGCGGGTAATTGCACACCCCTACGTACTACATGTATAAAAGCTCTTCTTAAGTTCTAGAGAGAGAGAGAGAGAGAAGGGTCCCATGCATGAAAGTATTGTAGAATGACACAAGATCATGGAATTAGCCGTAGCTTATTATTATAACCAGAAAAAGACTAGCTAGCTGTCATCTACCCGTGAATAATATTAATATAAGATATTTAATTTACTTGGTTTTAATTAGATGTATATATTAGATTCATTAATTTATACTATATTATATATATCTACCACAAAAACTAAGAAAAGAAGTTGAGGAGGAACTCATCTTTATGAATCTGTTTTAATGTTTTTCAATATTAATATATAATTATGATCAGGTTGGTCATGTCTAAATCAAAGGTGACAAAATTAAAAACTGAAAGGAATTTCCAAAAGCATTAAATTGCATGTATTCAGGACCGGCCTCAGTTTATTGAAGCTAATACACAAAAGTTGGGTCGGATTCCACGGCCTGTAGCATGAATTATAAAAAATGGGTTCTTTTTTCCTTTTTTCTTTCTTTGTTAATTTTTATTTTCATTAGATTTCTTTGAGGCACAGCTCTCTGTAATTTTGAGGGCTAGGTTGGGCATGAGGCCAGGCGACCTGGATAAGTCGGGGCCAGCTCAGTCATGTGACCTTGTGTAGTGCTCCAAAGCTGGCGATACTTTGCGACAAAGATTTATTAACACATGTAAAAATACCGGACCCATTAATCCAAATCCAAATGCATTTTTAGCAACCCAAGAGTCCCACAGAATAAGAGAAGGGACAAGCTCAGCAAGGAGGTTGCTTTGATCAGAGTCAGCTAAGATGAAGTACCACAACAGAGATTGCTTACACTACAGCTTCCAAGTTCCAACCATTACATATGAAATTTGAACAACCAAAGAGGGAAAAAAGAGAGTACATTTTACACAGCAACAGCAAGCAAGCACACATGAGCCACATCCGGCCCACTTTATTCAAGACAGGTTAACACACAATCACACATACACTTGCACACTTGCCTATTGGCATTGATCTTCACTTCTTTTCTTGGAGTAGTGGAAGAAATACTTGTTTCACAGAACTTATTTGATGAGACCTATCCAGTTTTCCATCTGCAATAGTCGTGATCTGTTAACTCTAGTTCACGAAATTATTGGGCTGCTTCCCCCGGAACACATGGGGGTATTGATACAGCTGGATATTGAAACGAAAATTGGGATTCCACCATTGGTGAATTCTATGAGCGTCCCTGAAATTTTTGGATGGACCACCGTAAATAACAGTGAGATATGCAGAAGGAAGGAGATGCAACGTATCTTCTAAGTCCTTCCCAAATGCAGCACATTTAATCAGATTCCTAATAGGATTCTGCATTGCAAGCCTTTGGATTTCTCCATCTCCAAGGCCCTGCAATTTCTTCCTATTTTCAAAGTAACCAATATACTCTGCGGTAACAGCATCATCTGGATTCACAAACAGGTGAGGAATCCATGGAGATAGCGCAGCAAAAGGGTCATATTCTTGAGGCTTACGAGCGTCTGCAGCAAGGGCGAGGCCTACCTTGACAACATTGCCTGCAAAGCGGAGTCCACTCTTCAGTTTCTCGTTCTTGATCGGCTCTAGGGGGACAGATGGGAATGGCGGATTGAAAAGATATGTTTCAAGAAAACAATTCCTTTTGACGACCATGTTCTTTCCAACAAGCAATGCCATGGCTGACCCTAGAGAATGTCCAGCCAACCATACATTTCCAGCTCCAGCAGAATCAACAATGTTCTCAACACGCTGCATTGCAAGTCGAAAGCGGGAGGTCTGCTGCAGCTTGTTACTGATACACTTGAAGGCTAACTCGACAGCCTCGGGCCCTGAATCCAGTCCGAGGGCTTCTCCACGAAAGGCAATAACATAGTTTGGGACTTTTGAGGAAGGGTCTTTGTATTTGTATTTGTATTTATAAACGGCACCGAATATGGACAAGTCAACATCATCCACGAGAACGTAATCTAGTTTGAAATTGAAGAAGTTCCACCAGGGCGGAGCAAGAGCTTCATTAGGTCCGTGTCGGTGCAGGCGGTCATGTTCTAGAGTATAGACTCCTTGAATCAAGCTGGCAGCGACAGATCTTCGGTGATGTGCATTTCTCCTGAAACAAAGGATGTTTTAACTTTAAAAAATGCAGTAGCTAGGATCAACAAAACATTGCTATATGATGCGCATACTCTATGTTTATGCCTGAAAAAGATTAAAAAAAAATCTTTCTGCATGCTTGTTGTCACTTATATTTTATATTCTCTCCACATCAGCATGAGTCGTTTCTTGAGATAGATATAACCCTTGAATCAGCAGATGTCAGTCTGACAATTCATTTATGGTCCTTTTTTATGCAATTAAAATCAAATAATGGCCAAGCACTGCATGCTAAAAAGGGTCAGGGAGAAATAAAAAGGAAATCATGAATAAGAGTATGATATCTTGGACGGGTATTGCTGTGAGCAAGATAGCAGTGAAGAAAGTGTACGAGTATCATCTAATTTCTATAATGGTTTAGCCTCAAATCATTGTGTTATAATATATTCAAGAGCCAGTTTTTGAGCACTGGATACAGTAGTACTGCAGGTTAATTCATTCGAGTTGCCTAGCAGCAGCTTGCAGTTGATCATCACAGTAGTACTCCCTCGGTGAAGTCTTGCATGGTTTATGGTCTTACCAGTCAACAACAGTGAGATGGGTTGGTCCTGAAATGTTGAAAGCTTTCCTGTGAGATGTCATGCTAGCTCCTCGTGTTTTGTTTTTATTTTTTCCTTTCGCTTCCTGTTATCCTCGATCTGGAATAAGCTGCCATGCATGAGGCAAGAGCCAATCATGAAATTATGGTATATATGTATATGGAATTTGAAATGTGTGATTCAGATACTAAATGATCAGCTGTATAAATTTTGAATGAGTACATTAATTACCAAGCATTTCCCAATTGTATCTTCTCTCTCCCTCTCTCTAGATCTCTCTTAATTTATTTTCTTTTCCCCCCCATATTATATATAATATGTTGTATATATACCAAATGAATAAGAATTTGGATATGGCCTGGTAAGTATGTTGCATCAGCAAGCATGCAGCTAGCTTTCTATTTTCCCATTTCAGTTTCTTTAAAGCATGAAATTCTATTTATACGTTGATCGATCGAGTCACGCACCCTCCGTACTACCGTACGTTGAATTGACAAATTTTGATCTATAGATCGAACAGATCAATCACTCGTGCGATATATATGCACTGTACTGATGTCATCGAATTTCCCCACCCATTTAAAATTGGCTGAACATAATTATTAAACTTTTTCGAGTCTTATACGTACGTACTTCGATAATTGAATTTTGAATGAAGTTCTAGTACTTAAAAAAAAAAAGAATAATTCAAGTATTTAATCTACTCGTGGGAAAATGAAAACAATATCCTAAAATACCAACAAACTTTATCTATCAGCTCAGAACTACTCATCATCATGTTGATCCTATTATATATGGATACTAGCTAGAAATAGACCAGTTTCTTAATTAAACATCTCCGAATATATATGATCATGAATGAGTAATTATAATTAGGTATACGTAGTCTCAAAATATGAACAATACAGATCATGCAGTACTCTCATTCTATATATCATTCATGCATGCTAAATCATTAAATACTTTTTGTAATCAATTAAAAACATTCCACAAATACAATGGAGTTTTACGTTTTTTTTTAGCATAGTATAATGTACTATAATAAATTTGTGATTCAATTTTCGTATAAAAACATACCAAAAGTACTACGTACCTTCAATGTTAGCACGGAAACTCGCTGTTCATCTGAAAGTTATCGATCGGAACAATAATATATTTTGTGCTTTACTAAAACGAACAAGTTATTAAGAAGGGAACCAACTTGTCCAATACGTAAAAGAAGGGCTAAATTAAACTCGTTCACGTTATACTGCTACACCCATTTGAGTTTCGACGTCTGGCCTGTACTTATAGAAAGCAAGAGTACTTTGAGAGAGAATGGATAAGAAAAAACAGCAATTCCAAATTTGAGAGAAGAGAGAGAGAGAGAGAGATCATATTCGACAGTAATGTTTCGAGTTGAATATTCTTGCTATATATATTAGTTCTTATCCAATATTTTATCCTCTTTCCTCATATATGCTTTTTCCTTTTTGGTCATGCAGTTGAGTCTGGACTCTGGAGCCCTCTTTAATACCCTCTTTGTATCCTTGTGGTATATGAGTGAGAGGTCCAGTAATAAGGATAAGAAGATTCTTTCTTTCACAGATCCTCATCTTTCTTCATATGTGGTCTTCGACTCTTCCTTCATATTCTTATGGCTGCCATGCACATGCAAATAAAGCAGAGCCTAACCTTAGTTTCGGCAACCTTCCAGGCCAGTTTCCTGGAGCGACGAGGCAAAGGTGGTGGCCGGCGATATAAGCATGTGGCAGCGGCTGAATTTTTTTAATAGTTTACCAACAGAAGAGTGCTGATTAAAGGACAAATATCAATTGTGGAAATTCAGTCTCAGAAAGTGAAAAAAAAAAAACAAAAACCCTCAATTTTTAGAGTTCAGAACCCCTCTAGTACTCATCAAGCAAATCACTATGTCTCGTACGTGTTTAAGTATTTAATTCATTCTTATTTACAATTCACCTTACTTAGATAATGTGTACCATGTTAGAGAATTTGATTGATATTATCTTCAACACACCATGCATCATAAATAAACATTAATATGATAATATTCTTCTCGTATTTAGGTTTTTTTACCTTTTTATTTTTTATATTGTTACAAATATCAGAAGATAAACTATGAGAAAGTGATCATATTTGAAGATTAATCAGGCCATAAAGGTGAATTTTTTTGTAGCGCCATTTGAGTTAAGAGTTAAAGTACTCAAGGTGGACGGGCGATCGATCGATGTTATTATAATTAATGGATTGCTTCGTGAAATTTAGACACATGCACGACCTCTTACCCATCGTAAGTAATTAATTAGAGTACGTATATATATATATATATATTTATATGATACATCACAATTGCAATATTAGTTTATAATGTTTTCCTAAAAACCATTATTCAAACAAGGAAATTATAAATGATACTCCCACCGATTATCAGTACCGACAAAATGTAGTACTGATCGGTGTTTTTTTTTCTTAAAGCATTTGTGGTTTAGTACTAACACAAATGATTTAAAAAAAAAAAAAAATTAACACTATTGGTACACGATGTATTCGGTACTCTTTATCGGTGGATGTAGCAGTACCGTCCATTCAAACAATAGGATGCTGCTAGCGGATATACCTATATAACATGCCTACCTTTTTCGAAAATAAACAGATCAGAAGGAATCCTGATCGGAGATTCATATATATGCAGATGCGATACACAATGGTTCGGAGCTTTTAAGCTCTAAAATGTGCGACTAAAGCAACAAGCTGCTAGGAATATGCATGGCCCTTCTTTTGACTTGGTATAAGTTAAAAGCATGATCATGGACCAATACTACTTATATTCTACCATTGTCTTTCTGTATCCTTTCCTTCTTGTTAATAAAGTTGAGCCTTTTTTTTTCCCACTTTATATCTATGTGGTTTAATTGAGAGGATCTGTAACAAGGAATAAGTCCTTCGGCCCTTAATTTTTCTTGCTTCCCTTGATTTTCGTTTCTGGCCTGTGGGGAATATCCATAGAGAACTAGGCTACTTGCACAGCTTCTCGGCTTTTGTCGTTTTAATCTTTTTCCTTGTTATTCTTTTGTTGCTTTCAAACTAGTTCAGAACAGAACCATTGAGAGAACTCGATCTGAAACCAAAATTGAGAGAGAGAGAGAGAGAGAGAGAGAGGTTATGGAGATGGGTTGCACAATGGGTGTTCAAATGAGAGACGTGCGTAGCAGAAGGAGGAAGTGAGAGTGACGGGAGGAAAAAGAAAAACTGAAGGGGTGGAAAGGAGAAACCGTCGGGGAGAGGGGGAGGAAGAAGGAGAGAATATGATGTTCATACCAAAAACGACGTCGTTCTTCCTCAGCAACTGGCTTCTCCGTGGGCCTAGGTGTTACGGCTGATCTACTTGGCAACATGGGCGCGCCTTGAACCAGGAGATACATCTCCATTAGCTTATAACCCCCCACTTTCATTCCAAGCTTTCATAGCGAAAAAGATCCTACCTAGAACTTGTGTGATACTACCCCATAAATGCATGCTTGTAATACTCTCCTTGACTATGTTTGCTTGTAAAATAAAACATATAAATATATATATATATATTTATATATGACAGACTTTTCATGATAAGACTAGTTCTCATACTCTTATATATTATGAGATAATGAGAAGATGATGAATAATATATATTTTTTTATAATTTAATAGACATTTTGCGTTTTGTAATTCAAATTATTATCGACAAAAACATACAAAACTCCTAAATTATTAAAGAAAAGATTTAATGTATGCAATCCATTAAAATTCAACAATCTTCTTTTTATTCAGGCAAATATCTTTAGAACCAACTCATGTGAACAAAGATCAGAGAGCTCTATCAATATTATTATTCATTGGTACACACTTGGGCCAAACACACTCGCCACTTATTTTGGGTCCATTAACTGTACACACTTGACCGCTTTATTCAATACAGTACAGGATTACAAAAGATCTACGCTGGGGCATGCAACATGTTTGATTAAGAACTCCATCATCCCCATTACTGGGGATCCTTTGTGGTAGGATACACATATCGAGTTGATTGGCAGCGAACTTCACGATCCCACCACTGGCAAAGTCCATGAGCGTCAAGGAAATTCATGAAATAATTAGCAGCAGGTAATTTTTCGTGTGGGCGAGATTTATTGAGAATTTGATCTGCAGAAGGAAGGAATTGCATTGCATCTTTTAAATTTTCCCCCATTGTTAAATGTTTGACTAGATTTATCGTAGTACAGCTCATTCCTGAGAGCGTCCTCATTTCTGGAGCTGTTTCCAGCTTGTGATCTTTGAAGTATGCAATATATTCTGAGCAAATAAAATCACCCGGGTTCACAAACAGGTGAGGAGTCCAGCCTGATAACAAACAAAAAGTGTCAGCCTTCTGCTCCTGCATTTGAGGATTAATTCGAGCTTCTACAGCAATGGCGAGGCCTATCTTGAATATACCGCGTACAATGCGGACCAGGTGCTTCATGTCTTCGTCCATACTAGTACATAAATTCTCTATGTGGAGAGATGCGTATGGTGGATTAAAAAGATAGGCTTCAAGACAACAATTCTTCTTTAACATCATGTTCCTTCCAACGATTAATGCTATAGCTGACCCCAGTGAGTGTCCAGCCAACCATACATTTGAACTTCCATTCGAATCAACAAAGTTTTCAACACACCGCATTGCAAGTTGAGAGCGATGGGACTCTTGAAGTTCGTTAACGAAGAATTTCAGGTTTAACTTGAGGTCCCTTAGCCTTAGGATTAATGTGCCCCGAAAGGCAATAACATATCTTGGGACGTTTGAATCATCTGAGGCTGAGCATTTGACATTAATGTATTTGTAAACGGCACCGAATATGGACCCCTCATTATCTTTTAGAGATTGATGTAATTGGAAATTGAAGGATTGCCACCAGGGTTCAGCATATAAGTATGTGGGTTTTTTGCGGAGAGTCCTATGGCGATCATTTTCTAGGACATATACTCCTTGAACCAAGCTGGCAGTGACAGATCTCCTGTGATCTGCATTTTTCCTGCAAAACTTATAATATTTGGATTAATTTTCTTTTGAATTCTTCAACAGTAGTACTGTTTTAAAATCTAGATCGATGATCCAATCCTGTTGAATTCTCCAGCATGCATACTGTTCTACAATTAAATGACACACACACACACACACACGTACGCCTATTATGCACAAACTCTACAGTTCATTTCTCTGTGTGTTTGAACACAATTAATCATTGAGATAAAGATATTAACCTTGACTCAGCAGACTCTGGGAGCAAAAAAAATAGTCCATGCGTTGCATATTCAAAAAAAAAAATTATATATATATGGGATCATCAATAAGATCATAAGCTATTTGGAGTGCATGCAGGTTTATCATTGGCTAATTATCATGTCTTACCAGTCAACAGTATCAGCTTTGAGATGTTTAGGCCCTGTATTATCGAACTTATCTTTCTGGATCTCGTCCAATATCTTTTTCCAAAGCCCCTGAAATGGTATATGAAGCAATGATATTGTACAACATTAATATATGTTAGCGAGGTGACCTAAAAAATGATAGCAATTAGGAAACTTTCTTTTGATCTGAAACTGGAACACTTCTGTGTTTCACTTACACGAACATGTTCACTTGCACGAACAAGACAAGAAGGGAATTCCATAGAGTAGGTGTAAAATATGTGCTATGCTGTTAATATGCTGCATGCACCCATTTGAAACTCGTTGCGTACTTATAGAGAGAGATCCACAGTACGGTTTCGTATTGATCATTCTTGCTTGTGAAGTTACTAATTGTCCAATAAACTTAACCTAGCTAATCGGAAAAATCGTGCGGGTCAGATCATTTCCTCTTAATTAGTGAACCAATGAAATATTTAACTAAATGAAATAAAATATAGATCAGTCAAGATTCGAACTCAAAACCTTTATTTTGATAAGTAATCACTTGTCTTAAAAGTTGAAGTTTTTGGAGCAAGATTTATCTTCTTTTTTATAGTGTTTTTCCTTTGTGGTCATAAAGACGTTGAGGATGGAGATAGCCCCTGCAGCTCCCTTCCCCTCTCCCCCCTTTTCATATGTGCTTGTGAGGAGATCCGTAATCCAGAATATAATAACATTCCTTCTTTGCTTTCCAAATTCAAATTCCCTTGGCCGGACTTTGTTTTATAGCATGTGGGGGTTCATGGAGATGCTGCATGCACATGCATATCCTAAATCCTTATCATGATACTTTTCATTGTTTTCCTCGATGTGCTATGGGGTGGTCCACGCGCTGTCATAAGAGAGCCTAAATATTACCTTAGTTTCGGACGTCAAGCTTCCATCATCCTTCATGAGCGGCAACGAGGCAAAGGGGTGGCCGGCAGTTGCATGCATGCGGCATTGCTGAAGGTGTGGTGGCCGTATTTGGTCTTGTTGATGCGAATGGACGGGCCGAGAGACGGGAGAAAATCGGAGATAAGTGAGACCTCTTGATCGAACTATTCTTCTTACCTTTTTTTTTCTGGTGCATAATGGTAACGGAGAAAAGAATCGTTAGTGAAATTAATGAGAACACATGATGAATGGAATTTATTGACAAACAGACAAAGTTAAAAAATTCAAACAGTTCAATGAAAACAAGCAAAAACCAGAAACGTAACAGAGAAAAATGTATTGTATTTCCTGATCAATATTTACCGAGAATTAAAGACATTAATCATTCATCTGATCTTACAGCTTCGACTCTCCTTTAAGGTTGAAGTAACTTTCGGTGATCTCTGGTTCACGTTAAAAAGAAAAAGAAAAACGATGTATATGATTTAATACTCTATATATATATATATATAATATAAACACTTTGGATTATCCCCCTCTTTATAAATTTATCCTCAAAGTGGTCACACCGTCCAAAAAGGTTATCTTCTTTACACATGGCCCCTCTCTAAAAGTACATTTTTCATGGATACGAGCGCTATCCACATGAGATATAGATGAATTTTATAATAATATTTTTTGCATTTTAAATATATTTTTTTTTAGAATAACGCTATTCTTCATTTTAAATTTCATCATCCTCAATCATTCCTGCCATTAATAAGTAATGGAACTGATAAAATCTTAAGATGAAGTCACTACAAAAAAAGGGGCATTTGCCGGCATTTTTATTACTGACATTTATGTAAATGCCGGTACAAGTAGTGATTTGCCGACGTATTATGTATGCGCCGTTAATTAGCGGCACATACGACTATACGCCGGTACTTAAATACACATTTACCGGCATTTGAGCAAGCGCCGCGAATGTGGAGTTGATTTGGCCGCGTTTAGATTACCGGCGGTTATGGATATGCCGGAACAATAATATTTTATCGACGTTTCATTTTTACGCCAGTAATTAAATATATAGATTTACTGGCATTTGCGTAAGCGTTGGTAAAATATGGAGGATTTAGCGGCATATATATTAGCGGCACTTAAAGATATGCAGGGAAATATATATATTTATCTACGTTTCATTTTTACGCCGGTAATTTAATATATATTTTTCGGCGTTTGCATAAATGACATTAAAGTAGAGAGGATTTAACGGCATTTATATTAGAGACGCTTATAGATATGTCAGAAAATAGTTATTTATTGACGTTTTATTTTCACGCCGGTAATTAAATATTTATTTATCGGCATTTACATAGGCGTCAGTAAAGTATAGAGGACTTAGCGGCGTTTTTATTACTAGAAGGCTGGAAAATGGACATTTATTGATGTTTTATTTTCATTCCTGTAATTAAATATACATTTATCGGCATCTGCATAAATGCCAGTAATAAAATATCATTTTTCCCATGTTTTTTCTCAAATTTAAAAGCTACAGCCTATTCTCACTTAAACCAAAATAATAAAATAATTGTACCCCAAAGATAATTAAAGGTGAGGTAGCTTTTGAGAGAGAGAGACAAAAAAAAAATTTGAGCTAGAGCAAGCAATTTAAAATAAAAAAAAAAGTATACATGACCAGTCAATATAGAAACGTGACCTATATATTATGAGATTTTGGTATTGGATTTGGAAATTGGAAGTTGGTTGAGATTGGATTTGGTATTGGGTTGAGGAAACGTGGGGTGGGAGTATTTATAGAATAGGACTCAATATTTATGGAATGGGAATAATAAATTTTTTAATTAAATTTGGTATTTTTATAAATTAAAAAATAAAATTTTTGGCAGATAAACTCAAGCTAGGTTTTTGTGGTTTTGTAACGGGCACAAGGAACCCAAGCCCGCGAGAACACAAGCTGGATCCTCCCACGCCGAAGCACGTCTCCCATGCACATCACCGATCGATGCACGTTTCTTCCCCCCATTATTTACTAGGGTTTTCAACAACGCCACACACGTTAATTTCACAAACTTATTTGCACCTAAATCATCTTCCCCAAGCTAGGGTTGCCGCATGAAAAATACTAGCCCTGCATCCTTCTTCCTCAACCCCACGTATATTCACCACCCCGGCCAGTGCCCAACCAATATTGCATGCACTCACGGCCATTAACAGCCGCTGCCACCAGCCTCCATCTCGTAGCCCCACCGTAGTGCCCCCTGCTCAGCCAACGTAGCCACTGCAGAAGCTCCACGCACGGAACCGCAACGTCAAGCGCGCGGTTGTTGAGAAACACCAACCCGAAAGTCAGTCCCTTCGCGTCCAACCTTCAGCCCTTGGCCGCCTGGCCGTGACCACCAAACCTCACTGCCCACCCTGCCCCTCACCCACTCGTAGTGCCACCACCGTAACCCAGCCGCAAATCCACAGTGGAGCCACCGTTGGTCATCACGACGAAGGCTCTGTTTTCACCATACCGAAACAGAGCATCCCATTATCCTTGCTCCCGATTCCGTTAGGCGCCGCCAGCCTCGGCACGGTGAAGTCCAGCTCACTGGCGTGTTCACCTCAGCCGCCCAGCTCCGCCAGAGTGCCCCCTGCACGCCTCCATCGCTCTCGGTAAGCCACATCCGATCAATATTCCAGTACTCTCTCCGTCTCTGTTTCTCTCACATTATCTCTCTCTCTCTCATCTCTCTCTCTCTCTCTCTCAGTCCTCTTCCGCCTCGCCGACCATCCACGACCGCCGCTCGTTGCCTCTCTCGGTGAGTCCTGATCTGGTGCCTGGCCACACAACGAAACGGACGTACGTATAGGCCGATTGTAAGTGTTGTGTTTTGTTTTTTTTTTCTTAGGCATTTACGTAAATTGCTTAGTATTAAATTACACATATGCCCTTTAAGTGTATTTATAAGTTTGGACGTTTTTATTTTTTACCGAGGCTGTCAACAGGATTCATAGAACTTGTAAAATATTTTAAGTAGACCTAATATTATTTTATAGTACAAAAATTATATTTTTCAAAAATATTTTAGAATTAATGTATTAATTAGAGTGATTAGCGATATTGATGAAATGTGAAAGAGTGATGGTATTTTAATCTACCTTCATTCCAACTAGGGCTGCAAACGGGCCGGTCCGGTCCGGTCCGGCGATGGACCTAAAATTTTCGGTCCATTATTTTTCCGGACCGGACCGGACCGAACACCCAAAGGGACCGGACCGGACCAGTCCAGTCGGTCCGCCCTCTTTTTTTTTTTTAATAATTAATAAAAAAATTTATTTAAAATACTAAATTAAATTAAGTGACTTATTAATATTGATTATGTAACAAACTCAATAAAAAAATATTTTATATGGTCAATGATAATAAATTAGATGAAAATTATATTATTAATTTATATAATTTCTATATAAGTAACTAATTGATATTATATATTTATTAATTCATAGAATATTAACAAGTGTTAATAGTATATTTAAAATTTTATATTGTTAATAGTGATAGGTTAAATGAAGATATATATAAAATATTGTTAATTTATAGAATATTAACAAGTATTAATAATATATTTAAAAATTTATATTGTTAATTGTAAAATTATTATATATAAAACATATATAAAAATTTTTTTTTTTTAATTTTTCATTCGGTCCGGTCCGGTCCAAAAAAACTGTGGACCGTGGACCGGACCGAATGATTTCGGTCCTCTAAAATATGGACCGGACCGGACCGGTCTAAGTCTCGGTCCGGTCCGGTCGGACCGAACCACCCCTAATTCCAACATGTACATGCTTAAAATTACCTATAGGCTTTAGCTATATATCCACCAATTATTTGTTGATTTGTGATGCGCACACTTTCCCTAAGATGCAGTGATTCGTTTGCATTAAATCCATTTTGATACAAATAATATATATTGTAGGTTATCTAGCTAGATCAGTTACAATTAATAGCAATATGGACAAGACCAGTTGGATGACAATGCGTCGAAATACGAAAGAATATGTTGATGGTGTTAATGGATTTTTAAAGTTTGCAAGTGACAACATGGGTATTGATGGGTTAATCTGTTGCCCATGTAAAAAGTGTTGCTTGTCCAAATATTTCAAGGTCGATATGGTGCACGACCACTTGATTTACTATGGAATTTGTCAGGGTTACACAATTTGGCACGCTCATGGTGAGAAGGTAAATTCTACACCTAATGTTGGTACTAATACCCCCGCCAATGATGAGCAAAGCCAAGAAGGACCTAGTGAGATGCATACAATGTTACAAGATGTTTTTCCTATGTTTGTACCTGGAGTGGTTGGAGATGGGCTTGAAATGGGTGTGGAAGCTGAAGCGATGGATGAAAATTCTCAAGGTCCTAATGATGGTGTTCAAAAGTTTTATAACATGTTAAAAGATGCCGATGAGCCATTATATGAAGGATGTACAAAACATAGCAGGTTTAGTGCTATTGTACGTTTGTGGAATATGAAATGTTTAGGCGGATGGAGTAACAATATCTTTGCAGAGCTTCTTGAATTTCTAAATGAATTACTTCCATCGGGAGCATCGTTACCTAAAAATACATATGAGGCTAAAAAGTACATGAGTGACTTAGGGCTTGAATGCATAAAAATCCCAGTATGTCCTAACGGTTGTATGTTGTTTTGGAAGAATAATGAAAATAGAGAAACATGTATGTTTTGTCAAACTTCAAAATGGAAGCAAAATGCTGATACAGATGGAAGGAATAAAAGAAGCCCAGCAAAAGTTTTGCGTTGGTTTCCTTTGAAGTCAAGATTGCAAAGACTTTTTATGTCATCGAAAACTGCTTCACACATGAAGTGGCATGCTGAAGGTCGAACAGATGATGGTGTATTACGACATCCGGCTGATGGGATGGCCTGGAAGACATTTGACTCACAACACACTGATTTTGCATCTGACCCACGCAACGTCAGACTTGGATTAGCCGCAGATGGATTTAATCCTTTTGGTAACATGAGTGTTTCTCACAGTACTTGGCCAGTAATGATCATACCTTATAATTTGCCTCCTTGGATGTGTATGAAACGATCGACTTTCATGTTATCCTTGATAATCCCAGGCCCATCTTCACCCTCTATGAAAATAGATGTGTACCTCGAGCCTTTAATAACAGAACTAAAGGAATTATGGGAGGTCGGATCACCGACCTATGATGCCTGCTCCAAAAAAATGTTTACAATGCGTGCAGCCTTGATGTGGACAATCAATGACTTTCCTGCATATGGTGATTTGTCTGGATGGAGTACGAAAGGTCGATTTGCGTGTCCTTGTTGTATGGATAATACGTGGTCTAAGTGGTTAAAACATGGAAGAAAGTTTTCGTATATGGGACATAGAAGATTCTTACCCATGAATCATAGGTGGAGAAAGCAAGGTAGTGCATTTGATGGTACAAAAGAAATTAATCATCCGCCTGTTGTGCCAAATGGAGATGACATTATGAGACAATTAGAGAATGTTGAATATGTTGCTGACATGCAGAAAAGAAAAAGGACTACTGAACATGATCTTGACATGCAATCCATATGGAAGAAGCGCAGTATTTTCTTTGATCTACTTTCTTATATATGTTTTAACTCTTCAAGTAATTTACAGGAAAAAAAGACCGGAGCCTTGCCAAGTCGAGCACAATTATTTGTAAATACCCACAAACGTAAGAACGGCACACATTTGAACAATGAAACGGAAAAAGTAGTGGTATGTTTATTTATGCATTTACTATTTCTTTTCCATCTTATAAAGTACCTTAATAAGCATATTCGTGTATTCTCTTTATGTTTTTCTGTAGACTGAAATGGAGGAACTCCTTACCCATGACCCCACCTCCAGACTAGGAGGTACTGGAGGGACCATGACTTGGGCACCTGATGATATTTATTCCAAGGTCATGGGCCCAGAATGTCATGGGCGAGTGCGTGGTTTAGGTTTTGGGCAAACCACAAAAAAGAGGTGCAACACGCATTCAACATCTACATCAACATCGCAATCGACAATAGAGATGATACAAAACGAGTTAACTGTGTTAAAAAACATGTTTTATGGCTACATTCAAGCACAGGTTACTAAAAAAATAGTTTCATATAAACTAGCTTCAGTATTATTTCTTATAAGTAATTTTATGCATTTATCTTTGATATCATCATTGAATGTTGTATGCAGATTGAAGGGAAAAATCCTCTTGAAGGAATATCTCTAAATGAACTTCAGAAATTACTTGCACCAAATCAATCAGGTGACTTTTTATGTTTTGCAACATAATTGAAAGAAAATATTGCATGCAATTAATATGTCAACTTTAATGCTGATCTTTATTATTTTATATGATATAAATGAGTTTGTACTATGAAGATCTTATTGAATGTATGCACATTATTTTGTAGCTATCATTCATAATGAGAATGGAGAAAATAGGAATGACGATGCAGAGGACCACAATGAAGATGAAGAAGTGGAAGAGGATGATGATGATAATGATGATGATAACGAGGGAGATGACATGGATGATGATGATGGATATGATTGATTTCTGTTAATTTTCAATTGTTGTTTATTGTCTTTTTGCATTTGAATTATTTACTGATTAAACTATGATGGATCCAGCCATTGAAGTGATTTCAGCAGTGGTGCGTTACTTTCTGTTATAAAAAAAAAAAAAAAAAATTTCCAGGTCCATAAAAATGGAAAGCTTTTTGGTGAAATGAAATTAAGGCCCCGATCAGGGAGAGGCCACATGGACAGTGACACCCTTTGAGTGAAAAAAGATCTGCAAATTAAAGAGTTAAGTCTACTGTCGTGGAAAGAATGCTAGTCGTATGTGTTTCTATTTCTGGGTTGGTACTGTTGGGATTACCAATATATGCCTCCATTAGAGCAAACATTGCAAAACTTCGTACAAATAAAGTAAAACCGGTCAAGACAAATAAATCTTTTAAAAAAGAAACAATCACATTTTTCTTTTTTTCTTATTTTATAATTTTTCCTTACTCATTACAATTTTTCACATGTTTCTCTCAAATTTAAAGCTATTCTCTCAAATTTTTCCTGAATATACGATATTTCTCGCTTTCTCGATTTTCTCTATTCTTTCTTTTTTTTTTCAACTCTGTTACTTCTTTCTTTATTTTCCCAACTCAAGTAAATATATGACCGATACATGCATGTGCTTTCCGGTTCAGGGCATTTTATGCATGTTTAGCATTATTCCAGCTATGTTATGATGCTTTTCAGATAATTTGCAGCATAATTACGGAATTAAACAAAAAAATATCACTGCTTTCCGGTGTCATTGTATAATATTAATAATTCTATATAATTCTTAATCTATGAAAAAAACATTAATAGAACAAAAAATAAATTGAAAAAAAATGTTATTAAATTTATAATATTTTATTATTATTTTGACTAATATATGGATAATTCAATGTGAATAAATTTTAAGTAGAATAGCCAAATGCAAAATCATGTCTATTATGCATATTTTACATTTGCATTTGCATAATCTAATGCTAATGCTCTTATAAGCTCTAATTGATATAGCTCACGTTGCTTGAAATTGAAAATTCTTGTGAATATGCTCTAATTAAAGGAAATTGATACTATGTTGCTTGAGTTTGCCACCCCAATTTGAATGCTAATATATATTTGTTTTTAAAAAAAAATCCTAATAGTTAACAAAGTAACTATTAGTAAATTGATGTATTTAAAAAAAACATTTTAAATATATTTAATAATGCTTAAAAAAAGGAAAAAAATTAAAAAACTGCAAAAGCACAAGGAACGTCAAGCGATATAGGGCTGTACAGAAACCGATAGCACCGGCCGCCACCGACGCGAACCGACCGGCCGCGTCAGGAACCAGCCGGAACCGGTGGAGAACCGGTCGGCGTGCGGTGGAAATTTCAAGAAACCGATGTTCAGCGGTTCGGTCTCGATTTGAAACTGGACCGGACCGCTGAACCGACCGATATAATAAAATCTTTTTTTTTTTAATATACCCTTATCAAAACGGCGTCGTTCCACTTAAGTTTAAGTTGAACGGCGCCGTTTTAGTTAATAAGTACTGCAAATGATACTGGAAACGACGCCGTTTGGCATTAAACCAAACGTCGTCGTTTTATTAAGGACGTAAGAAAAAAATAATAAGTCTGAAACGACGCCGTTCCACTTAAACTTAAGTGAAACGGCGTCGTTTCGTTAAGAGTATTCTTCTTCTCCCCCGATCTTCTTCTTCCCCGAACTCTCCTTTGTAACCCTCTCTCTCTCTCTCTTCTGTAACTCTCTCTCTCTCCTATGCATCTCTCCCTCTCTCATTCTCTCTCATAATTATCTCACTAGAACTGTCAAAGAACCGACGCCGACCGAGAACCGGCAGAGAACTGCCTCGATCGGTGTCCTCCTCGCCATCGACCGGTTACGGTCGGCACCTCATCCATTTTTCCAGCCGTCGGTCGGCGTCGGTTTTGCCCAAAAACCGCGCCGACAACGTCGGTTTTCACCCCTAAAGCGATACATGCTAGGCAGCATAGTAATACTATCCATAATTGGAACATAGTTGTGGAACTACTAATTAATTATAGTATAACCAATTAAGTATCAAGATCTAAGTATTAATTATAATTTCTCTAAGACATAAAGTAGTATATATATATTGGTATAAGTTATTTTTAAGTATGTCCTGAAAGAACATTTAGCAATTACTCTATTATATACTGTACTAGTACATATTCTAGTATTAAGTATATGTAAAATTGATTAATAATTTGTGATACTATAATATATATGACATAATTAGTAACACTTCTGCAAGCTGTATAGTTGAACATAAGTTATATACTTCAATATAAGTATATGCTATATATATATGTGATTACTATATACATTAATTCTATAGAGTTAATACCTACTTTAGATTTGAATAACCGATATCGCACTGGTTATACCCCTAAACCGGTACTTCTGATTTTACCCGTTTCGATCCCGTTCAATTCGATTTTTCTAATTTTAGTATAGTAGTTAGTAGATTATATAGTTAGTATTACTATACCATAGTGATATAGTGATATATAATGGATTATATAGTAATATCGTATTAATATAACTACTAATACTACAGTGTTTATATAGTTATTTATATTTAATGGATTACTAAGAGTATTAGTATATATAAATATATATATATAATAATATCATATAGTGATATAGTATTTGATTATATATGTTAGTGATAATATGATAGTGATAATATGTTAGTCTCTAACTTATTTATATATAAAATTATATATGTTAGTAATAATACGCTTGGCCACATATACGTTTGTGGAATATGATGGTTACATATATATATATATATATTATATGAATGTACATGATCAAATGTATAAAAATGTATTTATAAAAAATAATATATATTATAATTTATTATGTTATAAAATTTATTTATCCTTAAGATATATATAGTTTATATTAATCACATACAATAAAATGTTCAACTTTAAGATTAAAAAATTATATAAAACTATATATAATCTAACGAATTATATCAAATTACATCAATTTATAAAATTACAGTTATATAATCTCTTTGTGATTATAGTATTTATTTATTTTTATATAGCTTATTTATTTTTATATAGCTTTTTCATATTTTACAGATAAGTGTTTGAAATGCCGCATATTTTAATTTTAAACATTGGCGGCAACGCTTATAGACATTTTCGCTTTTCACCTTGGCGCCGAATACTGGCTCCAAAATAAATTTCAATATTCACAAAGAGATGGGCGTGCGACAGATAAGTGTTTGAAATGCATTTTAATTAAATGCATTTCTTTTAAGTGCATTTCAGAGGTGGGCGTGCGACAGTAGTGGAGATGGGCTGTTGGGCGGTTGTATGTTGGATGCTTATGAGAAACAAAGGAAAAGGAGTACGTACCTGCAGTCGCTGGCAATGAGGGCGAGGCCACTCGTACTGAAGCCATCGCAGCAGACGCTAACGAGCTCTTTGAAGGAGGGGAAGGACTCGGCAAGGAGGGCCAGATCGTCGTACGTGATGGACATGCTCTGGGTTTGGAATGCAGGAAATTTTGCTTCGCATTGGCACACTTGGATGGTAAGTTTTCTTTCCTTTTTCTTTTCCTTCTGTGAGAGATTTCGTTCCGAAAACTATATACAAGCTTTTCAATCCCATGATTTACTTTGTCAGATTCAACTACTCAAATTTGCTTGTTTATGCCATCATTAATAAACTCGGTCGACAAGAGAGAAAGACAATGCTTTTATTTCACATGAAAAGGTCTTAGATTATGACCTTTTGGGCTTGGTTCTTGTTCTGGGAACCTCGTTTCTTGGCCTCAGCCTCCACTAATGCACGGACGAACTTTTCCGTGGTGTTGGAATCGATGGGTTTTGGAGGGTCCACAGAGAAATTCATGCACCAGTAGAGAATGGTGGACCTGAGGGCGATCTTCGATGGCCTCCATCTCTTTTATATTGTTTCCATACTCTTATGCCATTTTCGAAGGTCCTCTTGGGTCTCGGCTTTTGATGATACTTGCAAAGGCTTTGTGGGGTGGGTAACAGCGAGCTAGTGATGATCTGGATTATTAGATTATGAGCAATCATATATAAGATTTATTCGATACAAGAGTAAAGGAACTCCTCTGTTTCTGTATTAATAAAAAGTTCTCACTTGCATGGAACCTTAATCTGATTGATCATCATATCTTTGGTCAAGGTTTAAACTTTTACAGGTTTTACAATTTTACCTTGCAACTCAGCAAAGTCTCTCCTCTAACTTAGCAAACCCCCAGGACCCCTGCCTCCAGCTTCACTTTCTCCCAGGCGCTCCCAGTATCACCAACTGTGCCACTTGTGAAACCCAAATTGGTTGCCTATTCACTGCCACAAACATACTCGGAATTTTTCCTTTTTATTTTCTTCACATTTTCTCGGGAACCAAACTGGTGGAAAGAATGAGAACCGACTCATTCGGATGGTGTATTTATTTCTGGGCTCTTTTCTAATATGCTTATCTTAGTATCCAGTTGATTGATGATTGTGGTCGCTGCCCACGTCAAATTTCTCTACACTCCTTGATCACGTTTGTTTTACTAGTGCTTTTTTTTGGACATTGCAAAATTGTGCACAGGATGAAGGCTGGAAAGCTATTCATCGTGGACTTGGCAGGATAGGAGAAAACTAGGGCTGAAGGAAAAGTTATCGAAGAAGCAATATGATCAACAAGTCCCTCTCGGCCCTTGTGAATGTCATAAATGATCAACATCCTGTTTCATGTTTCCAAGCTTACTCGTATTCTACATGATGCACTTGTTGGTTTCCTAGCCTTCTCATCATACTAGTATCAACTTGTAGTTAATATCCAATCTTGTTTGTAATCTTGCAGGGTGGGGACTCCAGAACTGCTTTGTTGTGTTGTTGCTTACCGAGCCCTTCAGGCTTCAAATGCATCAGAGAACCAGTTAAGTTCTCTTTAGCATATTTTTGATGTCTTTATATGGGCAACTGTTTCTAGAACGAGCGTTGTTTCATATAGTTGAGGGAAAGAATGGATAACAGAGCACAATTATTATGGAAAAAGATGTGCTTATCCATCCATAACAGGGGCCATATGGGACTTGTTAATTTAGGATTATGATTGAGCTGGTCAACCCGTCATATACTTTCTTGATGGAAAATGCCTTAGTTTAGGAAGTACCATAAGATGTAAAGAGAATCCGATACAGACAAGCAGCATCACAGAAACCACAAATGCACAACTGATGTTAACGACTTCTATAAGACCATAAAGAAAATGCAATAATATAAGACCATAAAGACTTTGTGCAGTCCTACCAATAATATGAGACCATATACGACCATAAAGCATCTAGGATTCTAGCCCCCAGTCCTGCCATTGCTACTCAAGAAAATTTCATCATTTCTATCAACTATGTTAGATGCATGGTAAGTGGGATAGAAAAAAATAGTTTGAGGAACTGAAAATCTGCAAATATTGTTAACAGATCAGCTGCATGCAAAGAGTTTTGGTCATGTATTTTTACCCTTAAATGTTTAGTGTTGGTGGTAGTGGTGATCTTGGAATATAAATTATACTATTTCATTGCTATTTGTAATCGGTGTATAGTACAAATTAATATGATGTTTCCATCAATTTGAACTTTGAGCTAATTATTAATGTAACTGTCATGCTTTGGAGCTTCATGTGAACAACGTTTTAACTTGTTTTTAGACTACCGATCTATCAAATGATGAAGAGAGATTATTTATTCAACCTTGAAGTGACCTTAGAGCTAGCTAGATAGCTAGGGATCGGGCAGGCAGGGACCATTAATGCATAGCTTATCCTGTGGAAAACAAAAGAAAATTCTATTCAAAAGTACCTAAAAGAACGGAGAGAAATTCCTTTTTGCTTGTAAAGGTCCCACTACATGGCAGTATTATAGCTTATGAGATGAAATTCTTTCATTTCAACAAGTGTTGCCATTTTCTATTCAACATACATACAGGGGACCAATAGCAAAAGGCAAAATGGCAATGGGGGCTTGGTTATTCAACGGCAAAGTAATCATTAGGCTTGCATAAGTTGTTTCCATCTTATCTCTTTATAACTCTCTCCCTTATTAAAGCCTTCTCTTTATTTTTGGAGCAGGTAGAATGGGTCGAACACCAGCAAGATGTAACCTCCAGATTAAAAATGTCATATATCCTTTTTGGAGTGGAACGTGTAAAGAGTTGCAAGTTGGTCAGATCCAACGACAAAGTCTCCCTCTTTTAGAGATTGTGGTGCTCTATTTGGATTACTAGAATATGAATTATTTTTTTGTATTACACTTTGGAAATTAGATAGTTTCATTGTATATAGAAAATTTATAATTTATGTATTACCTGCAGAATCACCTGTTTAGGCCTTATCTTTTTTTTTTTTTTTTATAGTTTATTTTTTCCTAATAACAAAAGGAAGAAGCCGATAATACTTTTTATTAGTTTTTTTTTCCCAAAGAGGTGAAATAAATAAAATTATTTCTGTTTGTGGGTGTTTATTTTTGTGCATTTTAAAATTTTGTAGATGATATATTGTAAATTTAAATCGTTCAATTACCAATATTTACAAGTGTGAATAATACAATATTTAAAATGTTGGGATTGTAATTTATCAGCATTTGAAAAAGTCGGTAAAATATTTGACATTTGTAAGTGTCAATAAAATATTCTAGAACGTCGGGAGTATAAACATTTGCTGACGCTTGTAGACGTCGATAAAATAAACTATCTCGATTGGTGGGTGCCTATTTTGATACTAACAAAATAATTATTGGCATTTATAAATGCCGATAACATTTTTCAAAATGTCAATACTAAAATAATTTATAGTCGTTTATAGACGTCAGTAAAATAAAAAATGATTATCGGCATTTGTAAGTGTCGGTAGCATGATCTACAAAACGCAAGTAAAAAAAATATTTACTAACGTTTATATACGTCAGTAAATTAAAAAATGATTACAGACATTTGTAAGTGTCGGCAACTAAACGTCGGCTGAAACAAATATTAACGACACTTGTATACGCCGGTGAAAAAAAATATTGGAAAGGAACTAGTTAATTGCTGGCATTTGAAAATGTCAGTAACATAATAAACAAAACGTCAGTATCCAAAAATAGGATGGTGGCGTTTACATAAATGTCGGCAAATAATATTCCCGACCCTTAAGTACCGACGCTTGGGTTGTGCCAGTAAACAAATGCCGGTAAAAATATTACCGGCATTTATTGTGCAATTGCCGGCGTTTATGTGACGCCGGTAAATTACCCTTTTTTTGTAGTGAGTACTAATCTATGTCGAGCCTGTGAGATCTGACGAAATTAATTCTCGAACTATTTCGGCCTACTAAACAATGGGATTTGAAGATATTTATGAAACATTAATTGTAGGTCTTTGAGTTACTTTCCAAAGCCATCAAGGTAAGCTTCATTTTATTTTTAGATCAAAAGTTATTATTGTTTTACTTCAACTAGATTGATCTCATGAAGTCTAGTAAACTTGTTATCTTTACAATTTTAGAGCAGCATGATTGAAGATTTTGAAACTTCATGTGTTACTAGGTGTCACTTATTACAAAATCCTTTTGGATTTGGTTAATTTACAGATCACGAAACAGGGGTCGAGGGAGTCGAGATCTTTCCAGTCGGGCACAAACATGCCCAGGTCCAAAGTCCCGGGATTGTCTTGAGGGTTTGCCACCATATGCCCCATCATCTTCTCCAGTCCTCGGGTGTACCTGCGGCTCAAGGCTTGGTTATGATGCTGCTTGGCCACCGCAAACTTGGAAGAGAGCCTAGCAAGTTTCCCATTAGCAATGGCGAGCTCAGGCCCTAGTTCCCTCGCTCGTCCCTCACAAGACCTTAGCTCCTTCTTGAGCTGTGAGTGGGATTCGCCCATCTCCATGTACTTGTCCTCTGCCTTGTCCTTGTCCATATTGAGCTCAGTGTTCTTCGCAGTGAGCGCCCCTTTCTCGAACTAGAGGTCACTGATATGTTTGTCCAAGTCGCGACGAGCTTCCTTGGCTTCCGCCAATGAGGCCACTAGCCTAGACAACACTCTTGCGCCTCCTTCAACTCCTTCTCCAAGCAAAGTGCCCGCCCTTACTCCAGCTTCCTCTACTCTTCAATGGCCCTGACTTCGGACTGGTGGTGGGACACTTCTTGCCTCAATTCCCTCATACCCTTGCGGAGGTTGGACACTTTCCCATAAAGGTGACCAATGACCTCCAGCAAGGACTCATTGCAGGCCTTTACTTCGGCAAAGGCCCACTCAGCATGCTCCTTCGCAGCCCTAAGCTTGAAGATTTCGTGGAAGGCCCGCTCATTGAGACTATGCCAGTCGCGAGCCTCATTGTCCACCTCAGCTTGGCCATCCACAACCCAGGCCGCCAATAAATCAAATCCCTGTCAAATGGTTAGACAGAAAAAAAAAAAAAAACAAAAACTACTACTACAAATCAAAGAAGACGAGAAAAGCCCTACTAAAGAAAGAAGGCTCCTGAGTTGACCGGCCATCTCCCATATGGCCTTGGCCCTTGTTCCATCTGCCCTCAACCCCAAAGGGTGAGATGTGGAAAGGCCCTCCCCGCTCCAGGGCGCTGAGCCACTCAATAGCCCAATGGGAAGAGGTCAGGGGGTGTCAGACGTTGATGATGTCGAGGGCCCCTCACGCCTAGGGTCATTGACTACCCCACTCCTTGGCTGCAAAGAAGGACTAGCGCTTGCGGGGGAACCTCCTCAAGGGTGGCGGTCAAGAAGGCACCTTATTCAATGAACCCAGTGTGAGAGGAGGAGGAGGTTGGAGACCCATCCTCACTTAACTCCACAGGGTCTTCGCGAGAAAGGCCCTTGGGGGCAGCAGACTCGAGAGGCGCCTCACTGTCAAAGGCCATAGCAGGAATAGAACCCGAAGAACGCGAGTTGTCCTTAGCGCTGATCTAAAAGAATCCTCAAGAGTCAACGAGCCCTCTGGCAAGCAGCACTCGTTGCAGCGGGGGCGCCATCAATCTCCTCAAAGCGCTCCATAATAGCGGGTTCCTTAGGCACGCCAGGTGGCGAGTGATGCAGAGCCTCAAGGAACGCCGCCTCTAACTCCACAACGTCTTGGTCGAGACCAGCCGCCATCATCTAATTGCCTTGCAGGGTGGAAGGGATGTCCAGGCACGGTAGGGGCACAACTTCGAACTTCAGGGCAAGAAACTCGAATTGCCCCAAACTAGCGTTGAGATCCTCCAAATTAGGGGCAACTTGCTTGTCCACAGGCAAGGCCTCTTCTTTGGCCCTCTCGATGGGGCATCAGAAGGTCTTTTCATTCCTTGAGGAGCAAGGGGCTCCTTCAAGAAATGGTTGCCTGCCACATGAGACCAATTCGACGCTACTAGTTTCTAGTCGATGTTGGCCCTGGTTAAGAGGGCGTCAGTCCAAAACTCCGCCTGGTGCTCCTAGACCTAAGAATACACCAATTGTATGGGAGCCTGCTCTCGCTCATCAAGGTCCACAATGATCTTCCTATCAATGGGGACAATCCCCCAGTCAGGCCGAATGAGAAACTCCTGGGTGGCAGCTTCGTTGGTCAGGAACTCCCATCCCTCGTCCGACGTGGCACCCCTTGAAGCGGGCAAGTCGGAACATGGGACGGGAATGGTAGCTGCAAATATTCCAATCCAAGGCTCGAACCGCATGGGTGAACACAAACATCGGGAGGTCAAGTTCGGGTACTCCTCCCCGGACCCCAGCTGCCCCCAAGACCATATACCATGCCACATAGCAAGACATTAAGATCCCTCAAGCATCATGATGCATTTGAGTCGAGGCCATGCCTAGGTAGTCCAGGACGTCGCAGATAAGGTAGCATAATGGAAGCCTCAGCCCGTGTAAAAACGCACTAGCGTTTAAGGCAACCTTCTCATCATTGCTCTGGGTTGGCAGCCCCACGACGAGGCTCTGGGACCTCGAGAACAACGGAATTTGAGATTCTGAACGTATTGCGCAATGCGCTAAGGACCACTGGGTCAATGGTGGTAGGCCAGCTATACCTGAAGTAGAACAGAAGCTCATGACGGGAGGAAGATTTGGGCCTCTTCTGGGACTCGCCATGATGAGATGTGCTCTTAGGAGTCATTGAAGGTAGATTTAAGAATCATAAAAGAGGAAAGGATCATGGTCGAAGAAGAGGGTGCCGATTGAGAAATGCAGAAACTGGAAATAGGGTAAAATTCATTTGGAAAGCAAGATGAGGATTTAAATAAGGGGAAGGCGGCAATTCAAAAGCCCCAACAGAAAGTTGATAGGCTGTGTAGACTTGATTGTTGGGTCTGTCTTCGAGAAGTGGGAATACGTAGCCACAACTGAATTTAAGTGGGGGAATAGAAGCATGATAGGGCGATAAAATTCCCGCCACACCTACGTGGCAAAAATTTGCAAGGTAACTGGTAAGAAGTTTTTGTACCAGGTCGGGCCAGGCCCGGCCCACTTCGTCGAAACTAGAGGCCTATGATTTGGAGGGCAGGGAAATGAAGAGGGGATCCAGGTTGGCCTAGGAAGGGAGGAACAAACAACATACTCTCAGACACGCCGCACTAAAGAGGGGAATGCAGGTCAAGATCTAATCCTCGACAGGATCAGCCCCATTAAATGTGACACCGAATGACTTGCAACTAAGGCTAAGCGTTGCCATTTCCGAACTCCGACTCCGACTCAGAACGAAGTCGGAGTCCGACTCCAATCGGAGGTTCGAACGGAGGTCGGATCTTCGAACTCCGTTTGGAGCTCCGACCGCATATTGGGCTAAAAAAAAAATATAACTACTTAAATATTAAACATTGACTTTTGGGGAGATGATGACATACATATGGCATACCTATGTCCATGAATATGGGTTCAACAAAAGGATTGGTAGATTCCCGTCGAAATCTTTATAATTGAATTTAATGGTCCTAGACTCCTAGTGTCCTACTGCTACATTTACATTACATAATATATTAGAGTACAGAGAGAGCAATCAATCAATTTAAGGCATCTTGGGACTCATGTTTTTTGTATTTTTGCTCTCTATTTAATTTGTATTTTTTGGGGGTCTGATCAAGTTCGATCTCTAATTGACATGATAAATGATATAATATCAACCAACATAATCCTGTAATATTGTCTCTGAATATATTAATATAATAATGTGGTCAATTTCTTTTGTTAAATAAATTATATGCAAAAATTAATTTGATTCCTTACATTACATAGCACTATTAACAGAGCTAGGTATGTCTACTACTTGATCTAAAAATAAATATAAGACTAATAAGAGTATCATGTGGTGGGTCCTTGTTTTAGTTTTTGCTCGGATCAAGCACAATGTAATGTAACTACATAAATATGATCACCAAAGCCCAAGTCCAAACCTGTAAAAAAAAAAAAATACTGAAAAGATGTAGACATAAGTACAATACTAAAAAATACTGAAAAAAACTTAAATACAATAGTTTAAAAACTAAATAGCATGTATGATGTAAACATAAGTTATAACAGTCTCATTTATAACGTAATAACAACATTGATTTGGCCTTAAAATATAACTACATAAATATTAAACACGGATTTTACTCAAATCTCAATGGTCCATTGGTCATGCCTGAAATGAAGATAGAAAGTTGCAATCAATAAATGAAAAAAATTGATAATAAAAAATTAAACACGGTAAAAGTGAAATTTGATTCTTACCAAGAAATGAGGTTCTCTCAACTCCATCCCATCTCTCAAGGGGCGTCCATCTCAGACTCTCATTCATCGACAATTATGTTAGGGTTCACAATTAGGTCTAAAACAACAAAAAGGGGGGCCAATTTAGAAGCTGACAACTTTTGTTCTGCACCCAAAAACAACATCCACAGAATAACCTAGCAAGTAAACTAGGCATTCATCCTTTAAAGAGGGAAAAAAATACAAATACAAATACAAATACAAATACAAATGCAATTCATCTCAAGGGAGAACTATAAACACCTATTTATGGAAGATCATATGATTTTTTGGGTGGGGGGTAAGAAATATAGCAGCAACATAACAAATGCTTGCTACGTAGACTTTCTAAAATACTCTTCTTCCTCTTTTGCTGTCTTTTTTTTTTACTGAATATGAGCATCTAGATTTTACAAAAACAAAAAACCTCAAAGATATGCAATTTCAAGTTATTAATTCAAGAACAAAAGGAAAACAATTACCACTGGGAGAATTTTACAAATACAGCATACCTTATTCAATTCACATTGTAGAACCAACTAAACAATAACATCTAGAAGAGAGAGAGAGAGAGAGAGAGAGAGAGAGAGAGAGGCACTTCATAGACTAGCCAACCGAGGAACTGAAATGAAAAGACCCAAATGAGGGAAATAGAGAAATATTATCATATATTATCTTTTCTATTTTAATTTTTTCCAATTTAAAACCTAGGATCATTCAAACTAAAGTTTGGTAAAACTCAAAATTGGCAGCTGGACAAGGACAAAATACTCCTATATAGTATATACATATGACGATAAAATCCAAGCCATTGACAGCAGAAACAAAGCAATAAAACACAAATCATCCATAAAATCTCATACATATTTTATCAAACACATTACATGCATACTGCTTTGCACAGTCTGTTGTCATCAACGATATTCAATTTTTGTTACATTTCCTTACAACAACACAACTTCACAAGAATCACAACAATTAATCCCAAAACAATTAATTCTAGGCAACCCAACAACATGGAAAAAAAAGCATAAAATTAAATCAATTTTAGGGCTCGAAATCGGAAACTTACCAGAGACTGTGGAGGCTAGCCTGAGAAGTGAAGGGGAACGGAGTGTTGCGCACTACGGAGGCGTAAAGAGGAACGGCGGCAACAGAGAGGGAACGAGGCGGCGAGGCGGTGAGTTTCACTGGTTTAAACTTTAGAGAAAAGAAAGAGGAGAAGGAAGAAGGGAATAAGGGAAGGGGGTCCTGCGTTTTGGACCCCCCGTGTGATGAAACGACGTTGTTTCACATTAAGTGGAACGGTATCGTTTAATATTTTCTTAAAAATCCAGATGGATTTTTTTTTTTTTTTTTAAATCGAAGTCGGAGATCGAAGCTCCGAACTTCGATTCCGACTCCGACTCCGACTCCTTACTCGAAGCTACTCCGAACTTCGACTCCGATTTTCGACCACTCCGACTCCGTCATAGTCGGAATCGAACCGGAAGTCGGGCGGAGTCGAAATGTTTGAAAGTTTGCCCAGCCCTACCTGCAATAGACAGGAAAAACTGCATTCAATAGGATGTCATGTCGTTTGGAATAGAATGTGATCGTTATAGAGGCAAGGAAGTCAAAGACCCCTTTACAAATGCGTGTATAAATAAAAGAAGGCAGGCAAAGGAAAGAGATTAATCACCCTTATTAAACTTTAAGCTTTTTCTCCTTTCTATTCCATCAAAGAGCTATTACTGAATTTGGCATCGGAGGTATCGTAGACACATCTGACCACCCCGTTTCATTTCTTTTGAGGATGCTTGGCGGTGTTCGGAGCTGGTGATACGAAACAAATCTTAACAAATCGTATGTTGAAAATATGTGTTTGCCTATGATATATATATATATATATATATTAGGGAAACGATACCTTATAATTTATATATTATTCTTGTTGTATATATTATAAAGTTCTTATACAAGATCTTATCCTCTTCCTTCATTTATGCTTTAATTTTCTTTTTTGTTCATATTGAATTTGGCTCATTCGACAAAAGAGGACTGCTTCGTACGTAAATAGTAAACTTTAGGCACATGACCGTCTAAAATTATCTGATTCTGTTAGCCATCGTAATTAGTACTAAAATAATTTGGTAACCCCAAAAAATTCTCTCTCTCACTCGCTTGATCTCTCTCTTCTCTTCTGCTGCCATGATCAGTGGCGAGCTTGCGTGGCGCCACCCAAGCAACAAGCGAAATGGCAACAAAGGACACCTCGCAACATTATTGCATTGTTCATTATAAAAATGAATAGAAATTTTAAATTTTCATTTTAATAAAACAGATAAAGAAAATTGGGAAAAATGAGTAAATGATCATGTTTTTGATGGATAACTAAAATAGAAAAGAAGTAGGTTTTCTTATTGGAATTTAGATAGGGATCGATCGATGCACGCAAAAGTGAGATCCTATTTGTAATTTTCTCCTTTCAAAAGAGAGTTAATTAGATGGTACATAGATGGCATATATACATAATATGCTTATCCTTTTTAAAAATGAAATAGATCAGAAGGAATCCTTCTAACCGATTGGAGATAAATATATATATATATATATATATATATATATATATATATACATACACACACACTTATGGAGATGCGATACTCAGTGAATAAATGGAAGCTATTAAATTGAGCCGTAAAATGTGACCAAGGTAACAAGCTAGCTAAATATTTTGCATGCATGGCCCTTTTTTTAATTTTGTAAAACCATGATCATGGACCAGTAACTCATGATATTCTAGCATTGTGTTTTTGTATCCTTTCCTTCTTGTTCATAAAGTTCATGAGCCTCTTTTTTGCCACTTTATCTGGTTTAATTGAAAGGTTCTGTAACAAGGAATAAGGTCGGCCCTTCTTTTATTCTTGCTTCCCTTGGTTTAATTTCCTGCTTCCCTTGGTTTTCGTTCTTGGCCTGTGGAATGTCCATGGAGAGCTAGGCTACTTGCACAGATTCTCGCCTTTTGTTGTTTTCATCTTTTTCCTTGATATTCTTTCATTGCTTTCAAACTTCAGATTCCCTTAGTATTTCCAATATGCAGTACTTGAATCATGAAGGAGATCCAACTGAGTATATCTATTAATAAATCATTACTCAAAAAAACTAGTTTGGCTTCATCAAGGAAAAGAGCTTATATATTTAATTCAAGCACATGTTGTAAGAGCTTGTGGTAGTGCCTGAATTTGCACAACATACCGGAAGGAAGGAAAGAATAATCCCCGACCGACGATAATGATTCAGACTTTGATACGGTATTTTTCGCGTTCATCCATAAAATAAATAGTAAACAAGCAAATAAGAATAAATAAAGAGAGGCACAGGGATTTACATGGTTCAGCATAATGCCTACGTCTACGGGTTGTTTGGGGGCAAAATCCACTATAAGGAGTGATTTTACAATCTCTCATGGCCTCACATATCTCACAATACAATGGAGAAAATTAGAAAAGATCATTTGGAGTCGCTATGTATAGTGGAGTTTGGCTTAGAGAAATTCTGTCGAGGGCTTGTTAGATTTGTGGGATCTCCTCCTTATATAGAGGTATATTTTCTTAAAGTATTTGAGTCCAACTTGCTTTGTGAAACATTTTTCTTTTAGGAGTCTGAGTCTATTTCCTTTTAGGAGTCTGAGTGTCTTTCCTCATCTTTTTTTAGCCTTATCTCTTAGTTTGGTTTTCGGCTTTATCTCGAGGCTAGATTTTAGGTTACTGATTTGACTCCTATAGATGCATTCTTAAGGTCGATTTGCTCAACAAGAAGGTTTTGAAAATCTTCAAGTCAATCATTCTCGAAACAATGTAGTTAATATAATTGATATAATTCTTGAATAACTATTGACCTTACGTATATTCTTACAGTTTTGTTCTTTTAGTTTGTAATGTGTTTTTTTATTAATACTTGGGTTGTGAGTTGTACATTTGAACTATCAAGAAAATTAAAGTTATTAAGACTGGGAAGAGCATGTGTTACATTCCAGTAAAGAATATTGTTGGTAAGACATGTTATTGGCATAGAGTAGTCAAAGGTAAACTTGTTGGCTTAAAATCTTTTATATATCTATTCTATGATAAGAAGCGTCTATCGCTTATGAATAGTGATGAACTGTAACCGTTGTTCATCCATTTTTCCTTCTATTTTTTGGGTGTTATGTCATTTTTGTCCTTTTGTTAAGCATCTATTGTGTGTTTCATCTGTATATTGTGTGTCCATAATGGTCTTTTAGTGTTTGGGGTGGGAAAGGGACGGTTTGAGTTTGGGGAAAGGGATCGGCTGATGGGCTTGTGTGTCAATGTGTCAGGTTAAAGGGATGGATTGAGTGTTTGGGTCTATGTGTGTCAGTCGGTCAGAGTCTATTTTTCTTTGTTTTTTTGATTCTTATCTGTCGAGTTGAGTGTTTGGGGAAGGGGTGGTGAGTCAGGTTGATGGGTCTATGTGTGTCAGTCGGTCAGAGTCTTTTTTTTCTTCATTTTTTCTCCATCTTCTTCGTCAAGTGGTTGATTAGTGATTTATGGTTTATTTTTTGTATAATTACATTTTTGACCCTCGATTTATATAAATGGTGGTGTGTTTTTTGAAGTTTCATTTGCTCTTCTTTTTGTTTTCCTCATGCGTGTAACGTCTCTCCCACTAAAGCTCTTCTCCTTCGAAAATCAGGTTTCTTCTTAGCTTTAGAGATTCACTCTTTTTTTTCCCCATCTTATGTGTTGGTCGATCTGTGTTTTTTTTTTTTTTTCTGTTTCGTCTGTGCTGTGTTGTTGGTTTCCTTATTGAGATTCTTTTTTTTTTCCCTCTCTTCTGTGCCATTTTATCTGTGTTTTTCATGCCTTCTTTTTCGTTGTTCTATGTTTGTGATCTGTGTTTTTAAAGCCTTGGGTTGTTGGTTTCTTGCTTCTTTTATTTGTGGTTTTTTTTTTTACTTTTATTTATCAATATTTTGATCTGTGTTTCTCTTCGAGCTTTTTCTTTCTGTACATGTTTGTTTTCTGAAGTTTGTTATTATTTGTGGATTTTTTTTATCTGTGTGTTTCTCTTTGTTTCTTTTCTCGGTGCATGTTTGTTTTCTGAATTTTTTTTATCTGTGTGTTTCTCTTTGTTTCTTTTCTCGGTGCATGTTTGTTTTCTGAATTTTTTTTATCTGTGTGTTTCTCTTTGTTTCTTTTCTCGGTGCATGTTTGTTTTCTGAATTTCTTTTACTCTGTGTGTTTCTCTTTGTTTCTTTTCTCGGTGCATGTTTTTTTATTGAATTCTTTTTACTCTTCTGTGTAGGTGTATTTTGAAATATGAGTTTTACTTCTTTTTTTTTTTTTGCATATGATTTTTTTACTTTTATTTGTCGATATTTTGAGCTGTGTTTCTCTTCTGGCTTTTTCTTTCGGTGCATGTTTGTTTTGCAAAATTTGTCTTTATTTGTGGATTTTTTTTATATGTGTTTCTCTTCGTTCCTTTTCTTGGTGCATGTTTATTTTCTGATTTTTTTTCTCTGTGTTTCTCTTCGTTCCTTTTCTCGGTGCATGTTTGTTTTTTGAAAAAAAAAATTAACTCTTCTGTGTCGTTCAATTTTGAAATATGAGTTTTATTTTTTTTGCATGTCATGTCGTTGTTGTCTTCTTATTTTTTTCCTTTTAATTGATCTGATTTGTTGGTTTGTTTCTTTCAGGGAATCTGGAGTTTTTGGTTTGCAGTTCATTTGCTTTGAAGTTTGTATATGGCTTTCAATTTTTTGACCGGTTTGTATACTATGTTGGGTATTTTTTTGAGCAAGTGGATTGAAAATTTATATTTTTAGAATGGTGAAACCCTTTTTTTAGGTTTCATTTTTGAAAAAAATAGCTGACTTCCATTCTTTTCATGATATGATGTTTTGGTCATGAGTTGTTTCCCCTTTATTTATTCTAATTTGTTGGCTTTTTTCTTGCAGGAAATTTAGATTTTTTTATTTGGGAAATTTATATTTTTAGCATGTTGAGTATTTGTTTTTGTATATATTCTTGGATTTGTATATTTGGAATTTGTCATTTCTACTTGTCTTTTTATAAGCTTTAAGGGATTTAAGGAAGTGTTTGCAAAAAAAAAGAAACAAAACCAAAAAAATGGACTTAACAGAACATCACTAAAGAGATTTTTATTTATCTTTAAAAAAGTGTTTATGGAAATTGTCTAAAAAAAACAAAGGAAAAAAATGATCCCCTATTCTGGGTTTCGTTTCTTAAAAAAATGAGAAAACCTTATGACCGGTTGGGCTTATAACCTACAAATAACAGCCCTCCAATAGTTGGTTGCCACGTAGGCTTCACAACTTAGTGATGGTATGACTGCACTTCACCTGATTCCTCGCCATCCACTTCGCCCCTCTCGCTGAAAGCTCTTTGGTCACTTATAGTCCCACTTA
The DNA here is from genome assembly GCF_001411555.2 of Juglans regia. Lineage (NCBI taxonomy): Eukaryota > Viridiplantae > Streptophyta > Magnoliopsida > Fagales > Juglandaceae > Juglans > Juglans regia. The sequence continues at coordinate 38,086,693 of NC_049913.1, forward strand.
GAATTTATAAACTTGTTGCTCTGTGTAAAATTGAAGACTTGTATATTCATTTGTCTTGAGAAATATTCTGAATACATAGACCTATTTAAAGAACAAAATAGCACTGCACAAGTTGGGCACACCAACAAACAGGTGGTGCGCGTTAGTGCTTCTAGACCCAACGTATGATCGTTACAACAGAAAAGATTCCTTTATACAATTCACAACAAAATGAAAACAGAATTACAGAAAAGATATTCTAGAGGATTCTTTTGACAAGGATAATTGGAGATCTTGTTGTGATGCTAAGTTGGAGTCTTGTGCAGAGGAGGCCTTGCGTGGAGCTGACTTGGAGGTAGTTGTAATTGTAGTGCTTTCACTCTTGATTGATGGTGTCGATCGAATATTGCAATGCTAACATATAAGATGAAGTTGTGCTGCAGAAGGAGTTCAATATTTGGAAGAAAAAGTAAACAAAAAGGCACAAGGAAAATGTAGCAAGTAATCCATTGCCAAAAAAAATGAGAGAAAGGAGCCATTGTATGCACGACTGTTTTAGTCAATTTTTAAGAAACAATGGATTTGAGATCTCTCGATGTGTTTGTGCGTAAAATATAAATTGGAGAGCCAACTCAATATTTGAAAGAAGTCATAAGAAATCCCATAGCACTCAGTGGACTATTTCTGGAACGAAAAAAAAAAGAGAGCCTTACATTATCACCTTCTTAGGTTTTGTCCACGCGATTTTCCATGAGAGAATCGCATGATTTTCTGACGGAAGAGTTCCGAGTCTCGCAGCAAGCAGTGATTGTGAGAGGTGGATTTCAGTTGAAACTTGTTGATGTCGGACTCAGAGGTGGCAGTGGAATGAGAACAACTATTGGGCGGCAGAGCAAAGAGATGGAAGAGATGAGCTTCGAATCGCGATCGTGAAGGCTGCTTCGATGAAAGCGATGGTGAGTTTGATATCGAATTGAGACGGAAGGGAGGGGCTCTGGTGACCTATGTTTGTGATTAGCTGTGGGTCCATATATTCTCTATTTGGTGTGATATCTGATGTAGCAACTCATAATACGAGGGTTGCTTCTCTAATAAAAATAGTCGGACCGCTCCAAAGCGGCCCTATAAAAAAATATCTGGCTTCCATTTTTTTTTTTTTTTTTTGCATGTTATGATGTTTTGGTGGGTTTTTTTCCTTAATTTAATTTAATATGATTTGATGGTTTATTTCTAGCAGAAAATTTGAAGTTTTTATTTGGAAATTATGTTGTTTTGAGGTTTGTATGTCTTTCAGTTCTTTTTTCAAGTTTGTATATTTTTGTTGGTAGTTTTTTGTTTGGAGTTCAAGCTTGTTTGGAGTTTGTATATGTATTTTAGTTTTATGTTTTCGGTTTGTATATTTTGGTTTGTATTTATTTGAGCAAGTGGGTTCAAAATTTATATTTTTGGAATGTCTGTCTTTCAGTTCTTTTTCCCAGTTTGTATATTTTGGTTGACAATTTTTTATTTGGAGTTCAAGCTGCTTTGGAGTTTGTATATGTCTTTCAATTTTGTTTTTTCGGCTTGTATATTTTGGTTGGTGTTTTTTTGAGCAAGTGGGTTCAAAATTTATATTTTTGTAATGGTGAGTATTTTTTTTTGTATATATTGTTGGATTTGTATACTTTGTTATTAATAGGTTAATAGATGTTCTTTTGTTTTTTACTGTAAGAATAGTGAGTATTTTTGTATTATATATTTGGTTCGGTTTGTATGGTATTGCGTTTTTTTTTTTTTGGTTCCTTTTTTTAGGCTTTTAGTTTTTTATTTTTTCACTAAAACTCAAGGGTTTTATTAAAAATAGAGACATGCTTCTGATTCGGTTTGTATGGTATTGGGTTTTATATTTTTTTTGGTTCATCTTTTTAGGGTTTTAGTTTTTTAGTTTTTCATTAAAACTCAAGGGTTTTATTAAAAATAGAGACATGCTTTTTTCATTAAGTAAGAACTAATTGGAGTTAACCAAACATGATTGAATCGGTTTATGGTTTTTGGTTGAAAATTTTTTGTTTTATTTATTTTTTATTTTTTATCTATATCTGTCTTTTAAAATGGTCAAGGGACTGAGAAAAGTTTTTTGTAAAAAAACAAACAAAAAAAAAAAAATGAAAGGAATTGTATAATTGATGAATTTTTAAGGTAGTTAAAAAAATGTTTCAAAAAGAAATATTTGTGCAGTCCAAGAAGAATTTTGGTCTATGTTTCTAGGTATAGAAAAAAACCAGGTGATTTTTGATTGATTAAAACTCAAGGTTTTTATTAAACCAAGTGACAAAAGGAAAAAAAAAAAAAAAAAAACCATACGATGGTTGGACTTAACAAAACATCACTAAACAAATAAACAAACTGATTAAAAATGTTTAAAAAACAAAGTAAAAAAGATATTATAAAATTGGTGCCCTTTTTTAAATCGGTGGACTTTATAAAAAGTAAAGATATGATTTTGAATAATGAAAACTAATTAAAAATTAAAAAAAAAACAAAGAAAAAAGAAATTATAAAATTGGTGACCTTTTTTATTCAATCTGTGGACTTAACAAAACGTCACTCGACCTAATTTTGGCAAACCATAATAATCAGAGCCTATTTTGAGTTTGTATTGTATTCTTAATACTTCTCATGTGCGGGCTACACTTTCTCTTAATGAGTGAGCCTAACACGTATAATATTTAATTAAATGGAGTAAAGTGTAGATCAGTCTGGATTTGAACTTATGACATCTACTTTGATACTATTTAAAGTCACAATTTGTCTTAAAAAATTTAGTTTTTGAGACAAGTGGTGATTTTACAATATTGCATAACTCTTATCCAAGATTTATCTTTTATTTATTTATTTATATATAGTATTTTTCCTTTGCAGTCATAAAGTTGAGGACGGAGCTAGGGGTGAAAACTGAAGGTTTGGTTTCGGTTTCAGTCCAAAACCAAAACAGCACCGATATCTTGAAATGGTGTGAATCTCGACCGAAACAGGCAGGTGAAGGGGGAGAAAACCGTCTACATCGGTCTCGTTGTAACTCCTGTCAGTTCGTCGGCATCTTAGCTGGCGACGGAGGTGGTTGCGATTTGAGAGAAATGATGCCGCGAGCCGCGAGGTGCGATTTGAGAGAGAGAGCGAGATGGCGATAGAGGTGGTTGCAACTAGGTGCGCCGTGAGACACTAAGAGAGAGCGTGTTAGGGACCCCGGTCTAGTCCCTAAACACTTGCCTTGCTAAGCCAATAGTAACCTTGAGGTGACCGAGTCCAAGTCCTTCTCTTGCTTGGTCCACGTCCAAAAATGGTCAAGATGACCAATGTGCCAATATGGGGTTGTGTATTTCGGCTAGTAAGAGTATGGGATATTGGGGGTTGGATGATGTAAGTGTAGGGTAGGATGATGGAATGATGCACGGCTATGGGTGTATTAGGGTTTCCCGAAATGGATGATGAGGTGGGTGGCTAGGGTTTGCTAGAAGTGGAAAGAAGGTGGGGCGGCTAGGGTTTGCCGAATATGGAATGAGGGTGGCGGCTAGGGTTAGCTCAATATGGTAAGAGAGTGTGGTGGCTAGGGTTTGTCCTAAATGGAAAGTAGGTGTGGCGGCTAGGGTTGTCCAAAATGGGATAGTGCCGAAATTAGGAAAGTTTCCTAATTGTTTGGAATAAATATGGAAGGTATTATGGGTGGTTAAGGTTGGCCAAATATGGAATGAGGATGGACGGCTAGGGTTTGTTCAATATGGTAAGTGTTTGTGGCGGCTAGGGTTTACCAAAATGAGAAAAGGATGGGGCGGCTAGGGTTTGTCCAATATGGGAAGTGGTGGTGGTGGCTAGGGTTTCCAAAGTAGGATATGGAAGGTGATAGCTAGGGTTGCCGAAATGGAAGAGGGTTGGGATTAGGAAAGTTTCCTAATTGTGTTGGATGAAGAAGGAATGTAGTATGGTGATTAGGCAAGTCCCAATAAGGCAAGAGATGGCCGAATGGGATTTGACTTACCAAAGATGTGATTTCGGCTAGGGCAACAAGAGGAATTAAATCAACTTATGGAAAGTGACTAACACCTTTGTTGGTCGAAAATTATGGTTGCAAGGATTGAATAGCCGAAATGAATGGGGATGAAGTTAGGAAAGTTTCCTAAGTGTTTGAGCTAGAAATGGAAAGTGTGGTGGGTGGATTAGGCAACTCCCAATATGGCAATGGATAGCCGAATGGGATTTGTCTTACCAACTTGTATTCGGCTAGGGCAACACAAGAGTTACTTCAACTTATGGAAAGTTGAATAACACCTTAGTTGGCCGAAAATGACAATCAAATGGATTGAAAGAGTAAAAATGAGGAAGAACTTCAAGAACAATATGAACCTCCAAGAACAATATATAGAACACTATTGCTCTTAGATAAACTAGAATCAAACAAAGAACAAATAAACAATCAAGCCTTGATTCACGTATTGCACAAGGAATGATTAAACTCATAAAATGATAAATCAATTTGGGATTCACGGATTGCACCCAAATTGCCCAAGTGCTCTTGCACCGAAAATGATAAATCAATTTGGGATTCACGGATTGCACCCAAATTGCCCAAGTGCTCTTGCACCGAAGATGATCTCTCAAACAATGTTCTCTCTCTAAGAGTTTTGCCAAAAGATGGGAATGTAATGACTAAGGGTCCTATTTATAGAGAATACAATTTGGAAACCCCCAATAGGTCCCTTGTAAAGTAAATAATTAAATAAAAATAACTAATTAAAAATAACATAGTGGCATGGGTCAAGTTGACCCATGACATGCATGAGCCCATGGGTGGGCTAGGTTGGCTGCTGGGAGTTGGCTGGCAGGGCCCTGGGCTGGTCTGGGCGTGGGCAGGCTGGCATGGCCCAGGCAGGCTGCCTGGGTGCTGGGCGCTGGGCGTTGGGCCTGCTGGGGCGCGCGCGTGCTGGGCGTGCGCGCGGGCCTGTGCGCGCTGGGCATGCGCGCAGGTGTGGGCACTGCGCGCGGGACTGTTGCGCGCTGCGCGCTGGCGAGTCGTGCGCGCGCGGGGCACGCTGGGCGTGCGGGGGGCGCGCGCTGGGTGTGCTGCGTGCTGCGCGCGCGCGCGGCATGCGTGCTGTGCGCGCTGGGCGTGCTGGGCTGCGCGCTGGGCGTGCGGGCTGCATGCTGAATGGGCTGGTTTGGTCACCAGCCCCCTTGGGCACCCTGGGCATGTCAAGGCAGGCCCCATGGCATGCCCCTAAGGCTATTTTGGGGTTCTCTAGCCTTGTCCCCACATGGCTAGGGCCTTGGCCATGGGCCACTAAACATGGGGTTCTATCAGAGCGGCTGCGTGCGCCCTGCGTCGTGAGAGAGAGAGAGAGAGAGAGAGAGAGAGAGAGAGAGAGGTGGGGGCGGCGCTGTGAACTAGTGTGAAATCAGAAAGGGGAAGATAGAAATGAGGAAGAAGAAGGATGAGTGCGTGTGTTTAAACCTAGAGGGAAACGGCGCCGTTTCCTTTATATTTTTTTCAAACACTAAGTCCAGAACGATGTCGTTTCACTCACTTAAATGAAATCGCGTCGTCTCATATATGTATAATTTTTTTTTTTTAAAAAAAAAAACATTTCAAGTATCGGTCAGTTCAGCGGTTCGGTCCAGGCTCAAACCAACCACTGGACATCGATTTTGGCCAAATTCAACCGCCGGCCGACCGGTTCTACTCCAGTTTCGGCCAGTTCTGAGCTCCGGTGGCCGGTCTGAGTCTGTCCCGGTCAATTTTACAGTTTCTTGTACAGCTCTAGACGGATCTAGCCAGCCCCAATTGATCCCTTCGGACCCTTCCCCTGATCTCCCCCCTTTTCATGTGTGCTTGTGACGGGCCGGATCTGTACGTAATTCAGAATAATAGAATTCCTTCTTTGCTTTCCAAATTCAAATTCCCTTGGCCGGACTTTCTTTATAGCATGCGGGGATTTATGGAGATGCTGCATGCACATGCATATCCTTATCATACCTTTCATTGTTTTCCTCAATGTTATTGTGGGTGCATGGTCCAAGCGCAGTCATAAGATCAGAGCCGAATTACCTTAGTTTAGGACGTCAAGCTTCCATCATCTTTCCTGAGCGGCAACGAGACAAAGGGGTGGCCGGCAGTTGCATGCATGCGGCATTGCTGAAGATCATGTGGTGGTATTTGCATCTTGTTGATGCGAATGGACGGGCCGAGGGATACAAATATTTCAGCTTTTTAGTATCTATTTTCATTTTTTAAGAAAGATTTTTGGAGGTTAGTGATCAGGTTATTACAATTGTTTGGGTAATGATACACGCCTACAAAATTTTTACAATTATTTTATAATTCTTTCTAAAGCAATCAATGTAATTGTGCCATATCATTAAAAAATAATTATAATTTTACATGACTGCCTTTCATCGTAAGTAGAGTTTGAAAATAGTTTTAGACTAATTGTAAATTTATCATTTTCTATTATTTTAAGTGTTATGCATATTTAGATCAATAAATACTTTGATAATACTTTTTTGCATCTCGACTTTTAATGATAGTTAATTATGTTATTTGTAATAAATATAAAAGATAAATTATGTAAAATGAATGATATGTTGATTATAATATATATTAGTCGACAATATTGACTCTGACTTGAAGAAGAATTTCTGACCTTCAGTCGACCACTTTTCAGATCAGAAAAAACTCAAGCTGTGTGATGATACTCCTGTGGGCGTAGCTGTTACGGCTCAACCTAGCAACATGGGCGCGCGCTTTGAACCAGGAGATCATACATCTCCATTAGCTTATAACCCCTCACTTTCATTCCAAGCTTTCGTAGTAGAAAAGATCCTACCTAGAACTTGTGTGATACTACCCCATAAATTCATGCTTAATGTAAAATAAAACATATAAATATATATATGTATATATGTATATATGTGTATATATATATATATATATATCTATATATGACAGACTTTTCATGATAAGGCCGGTTCTCTTCCCGTGAGGTACTTAATTTGGGGTTCCAAGGGCCCAATTTGAGTAAATATCTATCTATGAAAGTCAAATATTAGTTCTTTATCAAGGTATGAAATGATTGGAAAATTATTTCCTGCTTTATGTTATCTAATTTGGACTTGCCTACGGCCAATCAATTCATACCCTATATATTATGAGATTATGAGAAGATGATGAATAATATATATTTTTCTATAATTTAATAGACATTTTGCGTTTTGTAATTCAAATTATTATTGACAAAAACATACAATACTCCTAAATTATTAAAGAAATTAAGTTATCATATATGCCATCCATTAAAATATTCGACAATCTTCTTTTTATTCATGAGGCAAATATCTTTAGAACCAACTCATGTGAACAGAGATCAGAGGGCTCTATCAATATTATTATTCATTAGTACACACTTGGGCCAACCACACTCGCCACTTATTTTTTGGGTAATCTTTTGGGTCCATTAACCGTACACACTCGGACCGCCTTATTCAATACAGGATTACAAAAGACGCTGGTGCATGCAACATGCATGTTTGATTAAGAACTCCTGGTAGGACGTTATGGATACACATATCGAGTTGATTGGCAGCGAACTTCACGATCCCACCATTGGCAAAGAACATGAGCGTCAAGAAAATTATTTATTAAATCAATAGCAGCAGGTTTTTCATGTGGGCGAGATTGATTGACAATTAGAACTGCGGAAGGAAGGAGATGCATTGCATCTTTTAAATCTCCCCGGCCCATTGCATGTCTGAATAGATCTTTCGTAGTACAGCTCTTTGCTAAGCTGGGCGTCTTCGTTCCTGGAGCTGTTTCACGCCTGTCTTTGAAGTGTGCAATATATTCTGAGCAAAAAAAATCACCCGGGTTCACAAACAGGTGAGGAGTCCAGCGTGATAACAAATATAAAGTGTCAGTCTTCTGCTCCTTCATTTGAGGATTAATTCGAGCTTCTACAGCAATGGCGAGGGCTTTCTTGAATATACCGCGTACAGTGCGGACCAGGTACTTCACGTCTTCGTCCATACTAGTACAAAAATTCTCTATGTGGAAAGATGCGTATGGTGGATTAAAAAGATAGGCTTCAAGAGAACAATTCTTCTTTAACATCATGTTCCTTCCAACGATTAATGCTATAGCTGACCCCAGAGAGTGTCCAGCCAACCATACATTTGAACTTCCATTTTTATTAACAAACTCGTTAACAAACCGCATTGCGAGTAGAGAGCGAGGGGACTCTTGAAGTTCGTTAAAGAAGCAATTCACGTCTAGCATGACGTCCTTAACCGCTGTGGCTAGCCCGAGGTGTGTGCCCCGAAAGGCAATAACATATCTTGGGACGTTTGAATCGGCTGGGGCTGGGCATTTGCCATTAATGTATTCGTAAATGGCACCGAATATGCACCCATCATCTTCTGGTAGATATTTATGTAATTGGAAATTGAAGGAGTCCCACCAGGGTTGAGCATAATTTTTGGAATTTTTGCTGATTATCATTTTCCTTTGGCGGTCCGTTTCTAGGACGTATACTCCTTGAACCAAGCTAGCAGTGACAGATCTCCGGTGATCTGCATTTTTCCTACAAAATTGATATTTGGATTAATATTCTTCAGAATTCACCAACAGTAGTACTAGTACTGTTTTAAAATCTAGATCGATGATCCTAATCCTGTAGAACTCTCCAGCATGCATTATTGTTTCTACAATTAATATACCGTGCTATCATATGTAAAACCACTCGATTTTACAATTAAATTATATATATATATATATATGTATACACACACACACACAAGCCTATTATGCACATGCAAACTCTAGGAATAAATCGTTGAGATAAAGATATTAACCGTGAATCAGCTAGCAGACTCTGGGAAGAAAAAAAAATTGTACAAGAATTGCATGTTAAAAAAAAAATGGGATCATCGATAAGATCATAAACTATTTTGGAGTTCAGGTTTATAATTGGCTAATGTCTTACCAGTCAACAATACCTTTGAGATGTTTAGGTCATGAACTGTCGAAAATGTCCTCCATTTTCAAAAGCACCTGAAATGTATATATGGAGCAATGATGTACAACAATATTTGTCAGCAAGGTGATCTAAAAAAATGATAGCAAGGAAACTTTCTTTTCTGAAACTTTCTTCACTAACACTAACAAGATAAGAAGGGAATTCAATTCCATAGTATAGATGTGAAATATGTGCTATGATCTTAATTTGCTGCGTGCACCCATTTGAAACTCGTTGTGTATTTATAGATCAAATCTAGAGAGAGATCCACGATACGGTTTTGTATTGATTTTTGTATCTGAAATTATTACTTGTTGTAAAAGTTTAAATTGATCAAAAAATCATGTATATTTAATAATTTGTATTGTATTCTTAATACCCCTCACGTGCGGGCTACACTTCCTCTTAATGAGTGAGCCTATATAACAGTACTTATATTATTTAACTAAATGGGATAAAGTGTAGATCAGTCTGGATTTGAACTTAAAACATCTACTTTGATACAATTTAAAGTCACAGTATATCACAAAAAATTTAATTCTTAAGACAAGTGGCGATTTCACAATGTTATATATATATAATTACTCTTATCCAAGATTTATCTTTTATTTATATATATATATATATATATATATATATATATATATAGTCTTTTTCCTTTGCGCGCGGTCATAAAGTTGAGGACGGAGCTAGCCCCAGCTCCCTTCCCTCCCACCTTTTCATGTGTGCTTGTGAGGGACCGAATTCGTACCTAATCCGGAATAATAAAATTCCTTCTTTGCTTTCCAAAATCAAATTCCCTTGGCCGGACATTGTTTATAGCACGTGGGGATTTATGGAGATGCTGCATGCACATGCATATCGTTATGTTACTTTTCATTGTTTTCCTCAATGTTATTGTGGGTGCATGGTCCAAGCGCAATCATAAGATCAGAGCCGAATTACCTTAGTTTAGGAAGTCAAGCTTCCATCATCTTTCCTGAGCGGCAACGAGACATGAAAGGGGTGGCCGGCAGTTGCATGCATGCGGCATTGCTGAAGATCATGAGGTGGTATTTGCATCTTGTTGATGCAAATGGACGAGCCGAGAGACAGAGAAGAAATTGGGAGATCAGGGAGACTCTTCATACATGCATGGAATTTATTGACAGAGTCAAAAATTCATACAGTTCAATGAAAACAAGCAAACACCAGAATAGTTGCAAATAGCAATATATATCTGATCTCTCCCCCAGAAACATATCAGAGAAACATGTATTGTATTTCATGATCAATATTTACAGAGAATTAAAGACCTTAATCATTCGTTATCCACCTCATATATATATATATATATATCAAGCTCACGGTGGCGCTTGATCCTCTCTGATCTTATAACTTCAACTGATCTCCTTATTAGGTTGAAGTAAGCTTTGGGTGATCTCTGGTTCATGTTAAAAAAAAAGAAGTATAAAAGAAAATACCATGATGTATTTGCCAAGCTAGATCGATGCATGTTTTATTGTTATTTGTATTTGGGCATTATTTGCAGGCCACTTTGTATCTCCCTTTGATTGAGGAAGGGGATCCGAAGCGTGCAAATTGGGAGAATACAATTTTAGTTCTTTAATAATCTTGTCATCCACTTTTTCCCCCCTCAAAAAATAGGTACTTAATCAGTTATGAATATTAGAATTCTAGCCTCCATATTAAGAGTAGAGTTGTAAAATAGTTGTAAACTAATTGTAAGTTTATTATTTTCTTATATTTTAAGTGTCATGCATATTTAGATCAATAAATACTTTGATAATACTTTTTTGTATATATCTCGAGTAGTTAATTAATGATATTATTTTTAATAAATATTAAAGATAAATTATGTAAAATGAATGATATGTTGATAATATTATTTAACTACTATTTACATATTTCTCATTTCATCTCATCTTAACGTCCAAGCCAGAATTTGACAAACCATAATACTCAGAGCCTATTTTGAGCTTGTAAGGTGATGGAACACGCAGATTCGAACAATGTATCTTTTTTCCTTTGTTCATAAATTAAGTTGTGGTTGGACCAGATGACGATCACCTCTTTCATTTGTTCATAATCTATATTAATGGGCCTTTAAGATCTAATGAAATTTATTCTCAAGCTATTTTGACCAATTAAACGTTGGGGTTGAAGTCTTTGAGTTTCTAATTTCCAGAGCCACCAAGCTAGCGGATATATACATAATATGCTTATATTTTTCGAAAAGAAACAGATTGGAAGGAATCCTGATCAGATATTCATATATAAGCATATGCGATACCCAATGGTTCGGAGCTTTAAAGCCGCAATAAAGCAACAAGCTATCTAGGAATATGCATGGCCCTTCTCTTGACTTGGTATAAGTAAAAACCATGATCATGGACCAGTACAACTACTCATATTCTAGCCTTGCGATCAGCTAATTTCTGTATCCTTTCATTCTTGTTAATAAAGTTGAGCCTCTTTTTTTCCACTTTATATCTATCTGGTTTAATTGAGAGGATGATCTGTAACAAGGAATAACTATGCCGGCCTTGTTTTTTCTTGCTTCCCTTGGCCTTCATTTCTGGCCTATGGGGAATATCCATGGAGAACTAGGCTACTTGCACAGTTTCTAGCCTTTTGTCATTTTCATGATCTTTTTCCTTGATATTCTTTCATTGCGTTCAAACTAGTTCAGATTCCCTTACTTTTGGCACAGCCTCTTTTCTCTTTTGCATATGCAGGATGCTATAGAGGTAGATTAATCTGCAATAAGAATATATAGTTTTGATGAGTTCTCAAAGCGGCCACCCTACCAAAATTAATGTTATATTCCTTCCACCGGGCCCCTGATCTCTAAAAGTACATTTTTCATAGATGCGAGTGCTATCCACCTAGTTATATGTAGATGAATCTTGTAATAATCTACTTTGTATTTTAAATATATTTTTTAAGATAATAATATTTTTTATTTTAAATTTTGCAATCTTCAATGAGGTGCTAATCTATGTTGGGCCTGTACGTAAGATCTAACGAAATTTATTCTCAAGCCATTTTGACCTATTAAACATTAATGGAGTTCGAAGATAATTATGAAACATTAAATTGTTGGTCTTTTGAGTTACTTTCAAGAGCCACCAAGCTAAGCTTCATACTATCTAAAGTTGTTATTAATTTTTAAAAATTTTATGTGCAGTCATTTTTGTGAACTCTTTATGCAATTATATTAATTTGATTGGCTGTGTCACTTTTTTTTAATATAAAATAACTGATTTGACCAATTGCATTAGGTTGATTTCACGAAGTCTAATAAACTTGTCATCGTTATAATTTTTGTTCCAATTTCGACTTAAACTTTACGGAACACATTTACAACTCAATGAACTAAGTTGTGTATACCAATACATTAATTATTTTTGGCATTTACAACTCAATGGGTTGCACTTGCTTCGGCTTGTGACTGTTGTGTTCGGAAATCTGGTGAGAGTCTTGATCATATTTTGTACAGTGGTGAAGTGGCGACGAAGGTCTGGGAGTTTGCGAGCACTTTGTTGGGAGCTCCTTGTATGCGCCAGATGCAATGGAAAGCTAGATTATTGGTGTGGTTCCGTTGTGCTAAAAAGGCTTCTGTTAAAGGCATCCTTACTGGGTTATTACCGTGCTTGATTTCTTGGCAACTTTGGATGAGAAGATGTAAAGCTAGAATGAAAGGGGTGCAAGATAGTGCTAGTACTCGAGTATAGTGGTCAGTTAAATACAATTAGACCTTCCAGTCCAGCGGTTCCGTTGGCATCAATTGGTGGCCTGGCAGAGACCTCCTGCGGGCTGGTTTAAACTCAACTGTGATGGCAGCTCATGATGTAGTGAAAATTGTATGTGTCCATTGCTAATTGATAAATAACATACAAATTAGCATAAAGAGATAGGGTGCATGGGCTTGGGTACGTACGTTGAATTAATGAAGCAGCGCTCACAGATGAAAAATATATGGAGAGTCAGTTGCAAATATATGCATGTAGGCCTAAATCATGCAATATTACAGAAAGCTCACCATAATTAAACTATAATTAGGAGAGTCTCACAAGGTTCATACACTCACCCACAAGAAATCATGATAAGCGTTTGTGTGCGCATTTGTATTTGATCTTCTAATTGGGTTTGACTATACCATTTGAAAGCCTCGAGGATAATAGTTTGATTAATTATATAAATATTCTCAATTCCTTCTTTTAAAATATAATTTTTTTTTCTTTTTCTATTATTCTTGTTTTCAAATTTCTAATATTTAATTTTTTTTTAAAAAATCCCTTTTTAGCGGTCATATTTTTAAATATATATATATTGTACTTTCCTAATTGAACAAAGTGGAGACCAGAAGAGATGTGCTTGAGAGTGGAATGAAAGACAAGACTATTACAAATAATTTTAATAGAAGATTAATATGGTTTCATACATATTTTTAAAGTTTTTATTTTATTATTCTTTGCTCAATATGGTAAACATATAAAACTCTATTTAAAAACTAAGGTTGGCGTCTATCAAAATTGGGTTTAATCCAGAAAATATTAATAAGACCATTTAAATAATTGAAAGAGATAACAACAACTATATGGGCCTCCTACCCCTTAACTTCAATACTCTCAAGGAACTAAACCCATCAATTTTTTTCTATAAAGTGTAGTGAAGCCCATTATTGGGGGTTGGGCTTTGAGAGTGAGAGAGAAGCAACATGCTTTGAGGTTCTTTTGGTGGGTGGTCTTAGGTTAGTGATGGGCCATCATCAACTGCTAAGGTACGATCATGATCATAACTCATCTCTCCAGCTTGTCCAAAATAAAATCTCAAAAGAATAGTTTGCATATAAATATCTTAAAAAAAAAAAGGTTAAGATTTTAGTTTGTTCAATTTTACTTGATGAGTACAAAAAGCTCTCTTATCTTTTCGAAATTGACACTTATAGAAAGGATTTTTTTTGCCAAATATAAATATATGTGTGTGTACGAGTTAGATATATATATATATTTCCCTATATATTTGTACGGTTTGAAGTATTAAATTATGTAATTAAAAGTAAACAAAACTAGAATTAGAACTAAACTTAAAAATTGAATTATTTGAGTATCATGGCAGAATAGATCTTAACTGAAAACTTAAATTCCTATATCAAAGCCTTTAAGATCTCTGTGTTGACCAACTATCTTCCATTTCAAATATCAAGATCCACTGGTCAAGATGGGAACCCTTATGTGCAGGAAAATCTTGTGGAGACTTGGGATTTAGAGATTGACATAGTTTTAATATAGCCCTTTTAGCAAAACAGGCATAGAGATTGAGAATGTATCTTGATTTATTACTTAGTAGAATACTTAAAGCTAAATATTTCTCTCACACATCTCTCTCACATGCTGGGCTAGGTCCAAGGCCTTCGTATTTATGGAGAAGTCTTTTTCAATCTATTCCTCTGGTTGAGGAAGGCCTCATGTGGAAAATTGGTGATAGTACTCAGGTTAGAATTTGGAAGGACAAATAGTTGAATAGAGCCTTTACATGCTATCAACAAGGAATAGAATTGATCAAATCTAAGATGAGGTGTTAATCTATGTTGGGCCTTTAAGATCTTATGAAATTTATTCTCAAGCTATTTTGACCAATTAAACACTGGGGTTGAAGATAATTATGAAACATTAAATTGTAGGTCTTTGAGTTTCTTTCCTGAGCCACCAAGCTAAACTTCATGCTATTCAAAGTTGTTATTAAATTTTTAAAAGTTCTATCTGCAGTCATTTTTGTGTACTCTTTATGCACTCCACTAATTTAATTAGCTTATCACTTTTTTTTAATTTAAAATAAATGATCTGGTCAATCACGTTAGTGGAATGCACAAAAAATACGTAAAAGTAACTGTATGTAACAAAAATCTATTATTTTACGTCGACTAGGTTGATTTCACAAAGTCTAGTAAACTTGTCATCTTTATAATTTTTGTTCCAATTTCGACTTAAACTTTACGGAACACATTTACAACTCAATGAACTAAGTTGTGTATACCAATACATTATTTTTACATTAGTATATGTGACATGTTGTATATTATATTATTTTTTTTTTTTTTTTATAACAACAAAGTAAGAATAGTACTCCAGGTGTAGCATGTTTGAAGTTATTGAGATAAATCTATCATTCTCTCATAGTTTTGTTTAAACTTATATCATGATCTTAATAATGCAGAAAACAGAAAAGAAAATTCATGACTATGGACTGAAGTTTGAGAGACAGAGAGATCACTCATGTATGCAGGCTCCAATATTATTCAGATGCATAGGCTTTCTTGAAAAAAGAAGACAGACACCTGGGAAATAAACAAGTTAAGAGCGGCATGATTGAAGTTTTGAAACCTAATGTGTTACAGGGTGTCACTTATTATAAAATTCCTTTGGATATGAAACAGGAGTCTAGTTGCCACAAGTAGCTGTTAAGCTTTTCATAAGCAAGGAAATGGTTATTTTTCTTATTACGAAAGTGTCGTGATTTCCACGCTTACGATAGTGGTAATCTTTTAGAGCGAGGGCGCGGCCAACCATTCAAACTCTCCCTAGAAAAGTATCAAAGAAAGCAGCTTTATGCAACAACACAACGAATGCAAAGTATAAACTTGTAAGCCACTTTATTATTGCATTAGGACTGGGCATTTCAGCCCAGCCGAGATTCTCTCTAGTTTCTACATTTAGGTTGTGGAATATGTGTGTTGTCCTGATTTTTACCACAATATGGCATACTCCATCATCAGGAAATATTTCGGGTCTGTTTACACACTCGCCAATACAGGCGGCACTGATTGATGATCATGTTTGATTAAGAACTTCACCACCACTTTCCTCTCTGGGGAACCTTTTTCCAAGTCGGTTTTGTCAAAAATGGAGTTGGGAGAGAGAATTGAGAAACTGCCAACAAAGGAGAAAGAAATGGAAGAAAGGAATATCGGATGATATCATTCACTCGACTTAGTTGACTAGTACATCTATTTAGACAGGTGTTAGAGCTGTAGCAGCTCTTCACAAACAAACTGACAAACTAACAGTAACAAAACTAGTCAACAATTGATAACACTCTCTAACGATATTAATACAGAGTTGATTGGCAACGAACATCAGGACGCCACCACTGGGAAATTGTATGAGCCTCAAGCAAATCTGAACCAGAAGGTTTATTGTTTGGGTGACTCTCATTAACAATTAGATGTGCAGAAGGAAGGAGATGCGTTGCATCTTTTAAATCTTTCCCAAATACAACATGACTGACTAGATTTCTCGTACTGTTATTTTCTGCTAGTGTCATGGTTTTTCCGGCTCCAACTTTGCGTTCGAAGTAGGCAATATATTCTGCACAAAGAATATCAGCTGGGTTCACAAACAGGTGAGGAGTCCAGCTGGATAACAAAGCCAAATGGTCCTCCATTTGAGGCTTACTAAGTTTTGGAGCAAAGGCAATGAGGCTTGCCTTGACCACACTGTGTACACAGCGGATTCCTTTCTTCACTTTCTTGTCCTCTAGCTGCTCTGTGGGGCAAGATATGAATGGAGGATTAAAAAGATAAGCTTTAGGAAACCATTCCATCTTGTGAATCATCTTCTTTCCAACAAGCAATGCTACAGCTGACCCCAAAGAATGTCCAGCCAACCATACATTTCGAGCTCCATTCGCCTCAACAAAACGCTCAACATAATTCAGGGCAAGTTTAAATTGACTGCTATCTTCAAGTTTGTTAAGTAAGCATTTGATGATTGACTTGATGTCCTTCATCCATGTCTCTAGCGTGAAGAGTGTGCCCCGGAAGGCAATAACATATTCTGGGACGTCTGAATCTACTGATGCGTATTTGCCATTGTATTTATAAATAGCACCGAATATGCACTTGTCATGATCTATGAGAGGTTCATCTAGGTGGAAATTGAAGGAAGTCCACCAAGGTTCAACATTATCTTCTCGATACCTACCAAGGTTCCTCCTCTGGCGGTCCCTTTCTAAGGAGTATACCCCTTGAACTAAGCTGGCAACGACGGATCTCTGGTGATCTGTATTTTTCCTGCAACAAGATTAAAAATAGGCATGTTCATTTGAATTCTCCAGCAGTATTTTAAAATCTAGGTGATGCTAATCCTGTGGAAACAGCTGCTAAAGGTTTGCTCGGTCGTTAATATTGTAGAATTTCAAGAAGCTACGTATCAACTTGTTGAAACAAGAAAATTACGTCAAAGAACAACAAAGACTGATAAGATGCATGTGGTTTCTACTTTGGAAAGTTTTGAAAATTACAATGCTGCAGGTGGGACTGACAAGCCTTCACTTGTATGTCGGTCTCCTCCTCCCTTTGGGAAGCTGAAATTCAATATTGATTGAGCTTAGAAAGTTAATCCAGGCCCTCCTAGATGTGGGGGAGCACTTGGAGACCAACTTATCTTCATGTTTAGCTTTTCTTGTTATCCTCAATCGGAATGGTTTGAGATTTTTGTAATCCCAAATTCTTTTTTTTTTTATATTGAAAAAAATAATCAATAAAATTAGAATTTTGTCTATTTTATTAAAAAAATATATAAATAAATGATATGTTTTCATCGTAATTTCATAATAATTATGACTCACATTTTAGCCAATTCATACAATTAATCATTGCGATAAGGATAACCTCGAATCAATCGACTCTAAAAAGATAAAAAGTACTCAAACTAAAAAAGAAAAGGAAAAAAAAAAAGAAAGAAAAAAAAAAGAGCAATTTAGTGGCAAAATCAGTTCAGTTTTCTTTGAGGATATGGTCTTACCAGTCCATAGCTGTGAGATGTTTAGGTCCTGTCTCGTGAAAAATTTCTTCCTTAAAGCCCATTGTTCCCAACGTCCCTCAACTTCCTCTCTTTCTGATATCCTCTGAAATAATCTGCCAGAGAATCAAAAGATGGATGTTCAGCGTAATTTAATAAGGAAAATGATACTATATAGTTTGAGTTTTTTCTTTTAATTTGATCGTTTATATATTTATTTTTTAAAATTTATGTTAATAGTTAAGAAAATAATTGTTATTGAATTAATATTTTTGTAAAAACAATTAAAAATATTTGAAAAAAGAAAATAAAAAGAAAATATAAATACACTAGAGAACAAGGCCAAGTGGCCAACCATACACACACACACTTGACTTGACGGCATATTAGCACCGTCCGTTTGATAAATATGATTGGCAAACTGGATAAAAATATATAAGTTTTAATTAAGCAAGTACAAACCACTAGACTCTAATATAAATCAATATCCTATCCAACCTTGTGATTATTATTTCTCAAAGGAAAAATCTATATTGATGCTCAATAAATAGCGTAGAACTCATTTGTTTATGCATATGCAACTCTGCCACTTAAAACCCTCTTCCTCTTTTGGATTTGTCGAGTTGTTTCTTTTCTTTTTTCTTTTTTTATTTTTAGAGAAATGTTATAGTTACGAAGTGATTTTATAAAAATAAACTTACAAATTCACGTAATTTCATATGATACGTTAGATCTATTTTACAATAAAAATAATTTTATAATTTGACATACTATATAAATTATGTCAATTTAAAAATTTACTTTTATGAAATTCTTTTATGACCAAGATAGAAGGAGGTGGCAATGAATATTTTCCAAGTTACAGCCTCATAGATGATTAATGTGTAGCTGAAATTCAAGAAAAAATATTTTCCAAGCCAGACCAGTACTGCATGCAACAAGAGAAGTTGAGTAAACTCTTTAAAAAGGTATATAGCAAGAAAACTCTTTTTTGAGAGGTGAACATTTTTGTGTTCCACTAATAGGATTTGTCTAGTTTGTTTTTACTGACAAGATGAAATGAGATGAGTTAAAATTAAAATTAAATGTTGAATAAAATATTATTAAAATATTTTTTTTAATATTATTTTTGTTTTAGAGTTTGACAAAATTAAATTGTTTATTTTATTTTGTATTAGAATTTGAAAAAGTTAAATTGTTTATTTTATTTTGTGTAAAAATTTGAAAAAATTGTAATAATATGATCATGAGATGAGAAGAGTTGTGAAAACAAATGAGACAGAATTTTTGTTCCAACTCTAAGACTTAAAACGAAAGAGATAGATCCATAAAATGAGTCTTACATTATTATGGAGCATATAATATTGTCTAATAAGAAGTTCATTTAAACAGTCATATATGTGGCACCCGAGAAATTCATTTAAACAGCTATAAAATCCGAACAAAAATTCTAGAGAAACTAGATCCCAAAAATACTATCAAGAGAAGGGAATTGCATTCTATAGATTATATGTGAAAGTAGAGAACCATTTCACAACAAAAATATACAGCATATATGAAAATAATCAGAATTACTTATAACTTACTCGATACCAAGTATAAATATATCAGTAAGATCGAAAAAAATCATACAAATAAACTCGAGGGAGCAACAGGAATTAGTCAAGTCGGGCAGCAAAGCACTGAGTGACAAAAATTACCTATGTTATTGGATGTTTGGAATTTGCAGAAGAAGAAGAGGAGGATGAAGATGAAGATAAAGATAAAGATAACACGAGTAATGATGAATAGTCTTCTTCTTATAAATAGGTACAAAACCATCAAACACGTACGTCGTACGCAACTCCGAGATGCAAGTTGTTAGTTGGACTGACCTCGTCATTGGAATATAATCCAATTAAGTTTGAAATTATACCATGAAAAAGAAATTGCAAGTTGTTAGTTGACTGACCTCGTCATTGGAATATAATCCAATTAAGTTTGAAATTATACCATCAAAGAAATTGCAAGTTGTTAGTTGACTGACCTCGTCATTGGAATATACTCCAATTAAGTTTGAAATTATACCATGAAAAAGAAATTAACAAATTGTTAGTTACTTGACAGCTTATTAAGAAATATTAATTACCAATATTTTACTAAAATTTGTTGACCAGCTAAAAAATAAAATTCATCGATCATAAAATAAAGATACGCGTATTGAAGACCAACTATTACTAGACTCCAAGCCTATTGACTCAAGACTAGTTGAAACGGTCTCTATTACGTAAGAGTAGGATATGGTGATCTTGTAAATCAAGTATTTAAATTTTAAATGTTATAGTCATCTTGTGTAAATCAAGTATTTGAATTTTGAATACTTGATAAATAGTCTAACAAAAGCAGTGAGTTAGTTGTTCTATTTTTACCAGTGATGTATATAAACTCATTTGTGTATACGTTCAAAGCAGTGGAAATACACTTTAGTACAATCTCTCTCATTTTTCTATATGGTATCAGATTTAGGGTTCGTTTAGGTAGTGAGAATACTTGAGAAGTGTTGAGAATGTTTGTGAATAGTTATGAGTAGAGATTGAAGTGAGTTTGTGGGTCCTATTGAGAGTATTTTGAGTTGTTTGGATGTATGAAGTATGTTGAGTTGTTGAATTTTAGATAGGTAGTTGAAAAATGTGTGGGTCTCATAAATATTATAGTGATTTTATTTTTAGTAATAAATATTATAGTGATTTTTTAATATTAATAAATATTGTAATGATTTTATTTGATTTTTGTATATAATAATAATAAATATTATAATGATTTTATTTTTATTTATATATAATAGAAATAAATATTATAATAATTTTATTTTTATATATATAATAGTGATAAATATTATAGTAATGTTATTTTTTATTTATATATTGTAGTGATTTTATTTTTTATTTATATACAATATTGAAAAATATTATAGTGATTTGATTTTTTATTTATATATTATTGTCAAGTTGTTTGTTTCAGAAATTAGTTTGGCGTAAGCAGCTGCGTCACATGTTGCTAATTAATTATTATGCGTTATTTATACAGTGAGTTGATATGAATTCAATTTACTTACGCAACCTTATAAATTCCTAACATTTTCCCAAGTAAGATATGGATGCTACGTAGAAAACAAGCTCATTAATACTGGTGCTGATTTTTTCTAGTCATTGCATGTCATCTTCATCACTTTTATTCAAACTTAGTAGAAAACATGCTCATTACTGTTGTTGATGATCTTCTTCACGCCCACAAACTGCCAAGTCAATGCACGACTTGGAAATTAAGCACCTTTACGTATAGACGTTGATATGAACGTCCCATATATAGAAGGTGACCTGCGTCGACCACTATAATTAATATATTGTCACCCGGCCCGATTCGGCCTGGCCGAAAGCTCCTTGCCATTAACATGACAGCGCTATTGCAATAGAAATTTTTAATTTTTATTTCATTTAATCTTAACCCACTGTTCTAACTTCTGAATCATATTTATGATTAATAAAAAACATGCTCATTACTGTTGCTGATGATCTTCTCCCACGCCCACAACCTGCTATAAATATATAGAGAAATACTTTAGGTCTCGAAAATGAGTCTTAAATTTGTGTCTCGAATGATTTTTTTTTTTTTTAACTTAGTGATTAAAGAAGTATTTTTTTAATAATGTGGTAAATTTTTTTATTTTTTTTTTAAAATATTTATAATGATTAAAAAAATACGTAAAAAAAATTTAAAAAAATAAAAAAATACGGAATCTTTATTCAAGACTCATTTTCGGTGACAATGCTCAAATATATAAGTCAATGCACGACTTGGAAATTAAGCACCTTTACGTACGTTGACATGAACGTCCCACACTATAATTAATATATTGTCTTCCGATACGGCCTGGCCGAAAGCTCCTTGACATTAACATGACAGCGCTATTGCAACAGACCTCACACGCATTGCATTATTAAAATCATGTTCCACCAGTACTATTAATTTTACCCAACACTACTTCATCAATATTAATTGTATTCACAGTACGTATTAATTGGCCGATAGACATATATGGCAATTTAGTTTATTAGACAGGAATCGGGATTTATTTTATAAGTTCAGTACAATTGATCTATTTATAATATCGGATTAATCAACTTTCAATAATTTTTTTGAGATCATTGATCAGGAAATTATAAAGTACAGTTTATTTCTGTTTCTGAAAAAATGAATATTAGCATCAATATTGCTAAAAATATATATATAAATAAATCAGCCAAGTTTAAGAAAATGAATCGTGCACCCATGCAGCTCATGATATAGTGAAAATTGTATGTGTCCATTGCTAATTGATAAATAACATACAAATTTGCATAAAGATATAGGGTGGGCTTGGGTACGTACATTAAATTAAGCAGCTCACACAAATATATGCATGTAGGCCTAAATCATGCAATATTACAGAAAGCTCACCATAATTAAACCATAATTAGGAGAGTCTCACAAGGCTCATACACTCACCCACATGAAATCATGATAAGCGTTTGTGTGCTGCATTAATTTGTATTTGGACTTCTAATTGGGTTTCATTATATAAATATTCTCATTTCCTTATTTTAAAAACTTTTCTTTTTCTATTATTCTTGTTTTCATGCAAATTTCTAGTTTTTTTTTTTTAAATATTCCTTTTTAGTGATCATATTTTAGAAAAAATATATATATTGTACTTTCTTAATTGGACAAACCGGAGACAAGAAGAGAGGTGCTTGGGAGTGGAATGAATGACAAGACTTTTACAAATAATTTTAATGGAAGATTAATATGGTTTCATACATATTTTTAAAGTTTTTATTTTATTATTCTTTGCTCAATATGGTAAACATATAAAACTGTATTTAAAAACTAAGGTTGGTGTCTATCGAAACTGGGTTTAATCCAAAAAATATTAATAAGACCATTTAAATAATTGAAAGAGATAACAACAACTATACAGACTCCGACCCCTTCACTTTAATACTCTCAAGGAACTAAACCCATCAATTTTTTTTTCTATAAAGAGTAGTGAAGCCCATTATTGGGGGTTGGGCTTTGAGAGTGAGAGAGAATCAACATGCTTTGAGGTTCTTTTGGTGGGTGGTCTTAGGTTAGTGATGGGCCATCATCAACTGCTAAGGTACGATCATGATCATAATTCATCTCTCCAGTTTGTCCAAAATAAAATCTCAAAAGAATAGTTTGCATATAAATATCTTGAAAAAGGAAAAATTAAGGTTTTGTGTACTCTTTATGCACTTTACCAATTTAATTGGCCTATCACTTTTTTTTAATATAAAATAATTGATCTGGTCAATGGTCAATCACATTAGTAGAATGTACAAAAAATACATAAAAGTAACTGTATGTAGTAGAACTCTATTATTTTACTTCGACTAGGTTGATTTCACAAAGTCTAGTAAACTTGTCATCTTTATAATTTTTGTTCCAATTTCGACTTAAACTTTAAGCAACACATTTACAACTCAATGAACTAAGTTGTGTATACCAATACATTATTTTTACATTAGTATATGTGACATGTATATTATATTATAGTTTTTTTTTTATTATTATTTTATATATCAACAAAGTAAGAATAGTACTCTAGGTTTAGCATGTTTGTTCAATTTTACAGGATGTGTACAAAAAGCTCTCCATCTTTTCGAAATTGACACTTATAGAAAGGATTTGTTTTGCCAAATATAAATATATGTGTGTACGAGTCAAATATATATATATATATATTTCCTTAAAGTAATTCTACATATAACTGTGAAGTACATAAATACTGCATAATCGCTTTAAAAAAGTGTGAGATCCACTTTTGACAAATTAATTTTTTCATGTAGGTCTCATATTTTATTTATTTTTTTCAAAATGATTACACGACGGGTGCACAAATTACGGTTGTAAATATATTTTCTCATTTTCCTATATATTTGTACGGTTTGAAGTATTAAATTATGTAATTAAAAGTAAACAAAACTCCAATTAGAACTAAACTTAAAAATTGAATTATTTGAGTACCATGGCAGAATAGATCTTAACTGAAAACTTAAATTCCTATATCAAAGCCTTTTAAGATCTTTGTGTTGACCAACTATCTTCCATTCCAAATATCAAGATCCACTGGTCAAGATGGGAAACCTTATGTGCAGGAAAATCTTGTGAGGACTTGGGATTTAGAGACGTACACAGTTTTAATATAGCCCTTTTAACAAAACAGACATAGAGATTGAGAATGTATCTTGATTCATAGCTTAGTAGAATACTTAAAGCTAAATATTTTCCTCACACATCTCTCTCACATGCTGGGCTAGGTCCAAGGCCTTTGTATTTATGAAGAAGTCTTTTTCAATCTATTCCTCTGGTTAAGGAAGGCCTCATGTGGAAAATTGGTGATGGTACCCAGGTCAGAATTTGGAAGGACAAATGATTTAATAGAGCCTTTACATGCTATCAACAAGAAACAGAATTGATAAAATCTAAGATGAGGTGTTAATCTATGTTGGGCCTGTACGTAAGATCTAACGAAATTTATTCTCAAGCTATTTTAACCTATTAAACATTAATGGAGTTCGACGATAATTATGATACATTAAATTGTTGTTCTTTGAGTTACTTTCAAGAGCCACCAAGCTAAGGTTCATACTATCCAAAGTTGTTATTAATTTTTAAAAATTCTATGTCCAGTTACTTTTACGTACTCTTTACGTACTCCACTAATTTAATTAGTTATCACTTTTTTTTAATATAAAATAATTGATTTGGCCAATCACATTAGTAGAGTGCACAAAGAGTACGCAAAAGTGACTGTATGTAGCAGAACACTATTATTTTACTTCGACTAGTTTGATTTCACGAAGTCTAGTAAACTTGTCATCTTTATAATTTTTGTTCCAGTTTCGACTTAAACTTTACAGAACACATTTACAACTCAATGAACTAAGTTGTGTATACCAATACATTATTTTTACATTTGTATATGTGACATGTTGTATAATATATTATAGTTTTTTTTTATAACAACAAATAAGAATAGTACTCTGGGTTTAGCATGTTTGAAGTTATTGAGATAAATCTATCATTATCTCAGAGTTTTGTTTATACTTATATCATGATCTTAATAATGCAGAAAACAGAAAAGAAAATTCATGACTATGGACTGAAGTTTGAGAGACACAGAGAGATCACTCACGTATGCAGGCTCCAATATTATTCAGATGCATAGGCTTTCTTGAAAAAAGAAGACAGACACCTGGGAAATAAACAAGTTTAGAGCGGCATGATTGAAGTTTTTGAAACCTAATGTGTTACAGGGTGTCACTATTATAAAATTCCTTTGGTTATGAAATAGGGGTCTAGTTGCCACAAGTAGTTGTTAAGCTTTTCTTTAGGTGTAAAGAGCTCTAAAGCTTTTCATAAGCAAGGAAATGGTTATTTTTCTTATTACGAAAGTGTCGTGATTTCCACGCTTACGATAGTGGTAATCTTTTAGAGCAAGGGCGAGGCCAACCATTCAAACTCTCCCCAGAAAAGTATCAAAGAAAGCAGCTTTATGCAACAACACAATGAATGCAAAGTATAAACTTGTAAGCCACTTTATTATTGCATTAGGACTGGGCATTAAGCTCAGCCGAGATTCTCTCTAGTTTCTACATTTAGGTTGTGGAATATGTGTGTTGTCCTGATTTTTACCACAATATGGCATACTCCATCATCAGGAAATATTTCGGGTCTGTTTACACACTGGCCAATACAGGCGGCACTGATTGATGATCATGTTTGATTAAGAACTTCACCACCACTTTCCTCTCTAGGGAACCTTTTTCCAAGTCGGTTTTGTCAAAAATGGAGTTGGGAGAGAGAATGGAGAAACTGCCAACAAAGGAGAAAGGAATATCGGATGATATCATTCACTCGACTTAGTCGACTAGTACATCTATTTAGACAGGTGTTAGAGCTGTAGCAGCTCTTCACAAACAAACTGACAAACTAACAGTAACAAAACCAGTCAACAATTGATAACACTCTCTAACGATATTAATACAGAGTTGATTGGCAACGAACATCAGGACGCCACCACTGGGAAATTGTATGAGCCTTAAGCAAATCTGAACCAGAAGGTTTATTGTTTGGGTGACTCTCATTAACAATTAGATGTGCCGAAGGAAGGAGATGCGTTGCATCTTTTAAATCTTTCCCAAATACAACATGACTGACTAGATTCCTCGTACTGTTATTTTCTGCTAGTGTCATGGTTTTTCCGGCTCCAACTTTGCGTTCGAAGTAGGCAATATATTCTGCACAAAGAATATCAGCTGGGTTCACAAACAGGTGAGGAGTCCAGCTGGATAACAAAGCAAAATGGTCCTCCATTCGAGGCTTACTAAGTTTTGGAGCAAAGGCAATGAGGCTTGCCTTGACCACATTGTGTACACAGCGGATTCCTTTCTTCACTTTCTTGTCCTCTAGCTGCTCTGTGGGGCAAGATATGAATGGAGGATTAAAAAGATAAGCTTTAGGAAACCATTCCATCTTGTGAATCATCTTCTTTCCAACAAGCAATGCTACAGCTGACCCCAAAGAATGTCCAGCCAACCATACATTTCGAGCTCCATTCGCCTCAACAAAGCGCTCAACATAATTTAGGGCAAGTTTAAATTGACTGCTATCTTCAAGTTTGTTAAGTAAGCAATTGATGTTTGACTTGATGTCCTTCATCCATGTCTCTAGCGTGAAGAGTGTGCCCCGGAAGGCAATAACATATTCTGGGACGTCTGAATCTGCTGATGCGTATTTGCCATTGTATTTATAAATAGCACCGAATATGCACTTGTCATGATCTATGAGAGGTTCATCTAGGTGGAAATTGAAGGAAGTCCACCAAGGTTCAACATTATCTTCTTGATACCTACCAAGGTTCCTCCTCTGGCGGTCCCTTTCTAAGGAGTATACCCCTTGAACTAAGCTGGCAACGACGGATCTCTGGTGATCTGTATTTTTCCTGCAACAAGATTAAAACTAGGCATGTTCATTTGAATTCTCCAGCAGTATTTTAAAATCTAGGTGATGCTAATCCTGTGGAAACAGCTGCTAAAGGTTTGCTCGGTCGTTAATATTGTAGAATTTCAAGAAGCTACGTATCAACTTGTTGAAACAAGAAAATTACGTCAAATAACAACAAAAACTGATAAGATGCATGTGGTGGAACTGACCATTACTTACTTACTTTGATATGTTTGTAAAAGAGTGTACCTAAACAGCATGTTTCTACTTTGGAAAGTTTTGAAAATTACAATGCTGCAGGTGGGACTGACAAGCCTTCACTTGTATGTCGGTCTCCTCCTCCCTTTGGGAAGCTGAAATTCAATATTGATCGAGCTTAGAAAGTTAATCCAGGCCCTCCTAGATGTGGGGGAGCACTTGGAGACCAACTTATCTTCATATTTAGCTTTTCTTGTTATCCTCGATCGGAATGGTTTGAGATTTTTGTAATCCCAAATTCTTTTTTTTTTTATATTAAAAAAAATAATCAATAAAATTAAAATTTCGTCTTTTTTATTAAAAAAATATATAAATAAATGATATGTTTTCATCGTAATTTCATAATAATTATGACTCACATTTTAGCCAATTCGTACAATTAATCATTGCGATAAGGATAACCTCGAATCAATTGACTCTAAAAAGATAAAAAGTACTCAAACTAAAAAAGAAAAGAAAAAAAAAAAAGAAGAGCAATTTAGTGGCAAATTCAGTTGTCAGTTTTCTTTGAGGATATGGTCTTACCAGTCCATAGCTGTGAGATGTTTAGGTCCTGTCTCGTGGAAAATTTCTTCCTTAAAGCCCATTGTTCCCAACGTCCCTCAACTTCCTCTCTTTCTGATATCCTGTCAGAGAATCAAAAGATGGATGTTCAGCGTAATTTAATAAGGAAAATGATACTATATAGTTTGAGTTTGTTCTTTTAATTTGATCGTTTATATATTTATTTTTTAAAATTTATGTTAATAGTTAAGAAAATAATTGTTATTGAATTAATATTTTTGTAAAAACAATTAAAAATATTTGAAAAAAGAAAAGAAAAAGAAAATATAAATACACTAGAGAACACGGCCAAGTGGCCAACCACACACACACACTTGACTTGACGGCATATTAGCACCGTCCGTTTGATAAATATGATTGGCAAACTGGATAAAAATATATAAGCATTAATTAAGCAAGTACAAACCACTAGACTCTAATATAAATCAATATCCTATCCAACCTTATGATTATTATTTCTCAAAGGAAAAATCTATATTGATGCTCAATAAATAGCGTAGCACTCATTTGCTTATGCATATGCAACTCTGCTACTTAAAACCCTCTTCCTCTTCTGGATTTGTCGAGTTGTTTCTTTTCTTTTTTCTTTTTTTATTTTTAGAGAAATGTTATAGTTACGAAGTGATTTTATAAAAATAAACTTATAAATTGATGTAATTTTATATGATACGTTAGATCTATTTTACAATAAAAATAATTTTATAATTTGACATACTATATAAAATTTCGTCAATTTAAAAATTTATTTTTATGAAATTCTTTTATGACCAAGATAGAAGGAGGTGGCAATGAATATTTTCCTAGTTACAGCCTCATAGACGATTAATGTGTAGCTGAAATTCAAGAAAAAATATTTTCCAAGCCAGACCAGTACTGCATGTAACAAGAGAAGTTGAGTAAACTCTTTAAAAAGGTATATAGCAAGAAAACTCTTTTTTGAGAGGTGAACATTTTTGTGTTTCACTAATAGGATCTGTCTTGTTTGTTTTTACTGACAAGATGAAATGAGATGAGTTAAAATTAAAATTAAATGTTGAATAAAATATTATTAAAATATTTTTTTTAATATTATTATTTTTTTTAGAGTTTGAAAAAGTTAAATTATTTATTTTATTTTATTTTAGAATTTGAAAAAGTTAAATTATTTATTTTATTTTGTGTAAAAATTTGAAAAAATTGTAATAATATGATCATGAGATGAGAAGAGTTGTGAAAACAAATGAGACAGAATTTTTGTTCCAACTCTAAGACTTAAAACGAAAGAGATAGATCCATAAAATGAGTCTTACATTATTATGGAGCATATAATATTGTCTAATAAGAAGTTCATTTAAACAGTTATATATGTGGCACCCGAGAAATTCATTTAAACAGCTATAAAATCCGAACAAAAATTCTAGAGAAACTAGATCCCAAAAATACTATCAAGAGAAGGGAATTGCATTCTATAGATTATATGTGAAAGTAGAGAACCATTTCACAACAAAAATATACAGCATATATGAAAATAATCAGAATTACTTATAACTTACTCGATACCAAGTATAAATATATCAGTAAGATCGAAAAAAATCATACAAATAAACTCGAGGGAGCAACAGGAATTAGTCAAGTCGGGCCGCAAAGCACTGAGTGACAAAAATTACCTAAGTTATTGGATGTTTGGAATTAGCAAAAGAAGAGGAAGAAGATGAAGATAACACGAGTAATGGCGAATAGTCTTCTTCTTATAAATAGGTAAAAAACCATCAACGTCGTACGCAACTCCGAGATGAAAAAGAAATTGCAAGTTGTTAGTTGACTGACCTCGTGATTGGAATATACTCCAATTAAGTTTGGAATTATGCCCTGAAAAAGAAATTAACAAATTGTTAGTTACTTGACAGCTTATTAAGAAATATTAATTACCAATTTTT
Organism: Juglans regia; assembly: GCF_001411555.2. Classification (NCBI taxonomy): domain Eukaryota; kingdom Viridiplantae; phylum Streptophyta; class Magnoliopsida; order Fagales; family Juglandaceae; genus Juglans; species Juglans regia. Next base: position 38,116,306 of record NC_049913.1, read on the forward strand.
TACTAAAATTTGTTGACTAGCTAAAAAATAAAATTCATCGATCATAAAATAAAGATACGCGTATTGAAGACCAACTATTACTAGACACCAAGACTATTGACTCAAGACTAGTTGAAACGGTCTCTATTACGTAAGAGTAGGATATGGTGATCTTGTAAATCAAGTATTTGAATTTTAAATGTTATAGTCATCTTGTGTAAATCAAGTATTTAAATTTTGAATACTTGATAAATAGTCTAACAAAAGCAGTGAGTTAGTTGTTCTATTTTTACCAGTGATGTATATAAACTCATTTGTGTATACGTTCAAAGCAGTGGAAATACACTTTAGTACAATCTCTCTCATTTTTCTATATGGTATCAGATTTAGGGTTCGTTTAGGTAGTGAGAATACTTGAGAAGTATTGAGAATGTTTGTGAATAGTTATGAGTAGAGATTGAAGTGAGTTTGTGGGTCCTATTGAGAGTATTTTGAGTTGTTTAGATGTGTGAAGTATGTTGAGTTGTTGAATTTTAAATAGATAGTTGAAAAATATGTGGGTCTCATAAATATTATAGTGATTTTATTTTTAGTAATAAATATTATAGTGATTTTTTAATATTAATAAATATTGGAGTGATTTTATTTGATTTTTGTATATAATAATAATAAATATTATAATGATTTTATTTTTATTTATATATAATAGAGATAAATATTATAATAATTTTATTTTCATATATATAATAGTGATAAATATTATAGTAATGTTATTTTTTATTTATATATTGTAGTGATTTTATTTTTTATTTATATACAATATTAAAAAATATTATAGTGATTTGATTTTTTATTTATATATTATTGTCAAGTTGTTTGTTTCAGAAATTAGTTTGGCGTAAGCAGCTGCGTCACATGTTGCTAATTAATTATTCTGCGTTATTTATACAGTGAGTTGATATGAATTCAATTTACTTACGCAACCTTATAAATTCCCAACATTTTCCCAAGTAAGATATGGATGCTACGTAGAAAACAAGCTCATTAATACTGGTGCTGATTTTTTCTAGTCATTGCATGTCATCTTCATCACTTTTATTCAAACTTAGTAGAAAGCATGCTCATTACTGTTGCTGATGATCTTCTTCACGCCCACAAACTGCCAAGTCAATGCACGACTTGGAAATTAAGCACCTTTACGTATAGACGTTGATATGAACGTCCCATATATAGAAGGTGGCCTGCGTCGACCACTATAATTAATATATTGTCACCCGGCCCGATACGGCCTAGCCGAAAGCTCCTTGACATTAACATGACAGCGCTATTGCAATAGAAATTTTTAATGGAAAAAGCTACTTACAACCGGTTTGGGGAACCGGCTTGCAACCGTGTCCTACGTGGCACAAGACGACGTCGTTTGTATTTTGAATTAGACAATCCGTTTTCCTGCATATTTTGCATTTTCACATTTCCCTCCTTCACTTTCTCCCACTCGATCCAGACCCTTCTCCGCATTCCCATCCTCCCCATTCCCTTCTTCTTCCTCTACTCTGCTTCGGTCAGCATCGAAACGAGTAAGCCGTTCCTTCGCTTTGCTTCGGTCAGCGTCGAAATGAGTAAGCCGGTTCCGGATTTCACTTTCTCTCGCTCGATCCAGACCCTGCCGTCTTCTCCCCATTCACATCGTCTTGGTCTTCTCCTCCAGAGCCACGAAGTCGGTTCTTCTTCTCCACCATATGGGAAATCTGAAGCCTTCAGAGCAGGTAGGCACTTCTACTCTTCTTCTCCTCGAATCCTCTTCTCCGAAGCCCTGTCGTCTTCAAACACCAAATCTGAAATGTGAAGCCCACAGAGCATCAAAACCCTAACCCTAACCTGAAACTCAAATCCTAACCCTAACCCGAAACCCTAACCCTAACCCTAACCCTAACCTCAAAAAATTTGTCCATCCTCTGCCCATAGAGGAACTAGCCCGAATATTGCTGATCTTGTGCAATTGATTGAATGGAAATTTATTGCCCACCCTAGGATTTTGTATCTTGGTATCAATGCTTTGATTTTAATTGATTTGTACATTAATTTTGATCTTTAGGTGGTGAATGCCGGAAAAGAGTCCTTACAATGGGGTAAGCGCGCACTTGTTTGATCATGCATATAACTTCTTACTTATTTGGATGAGTTTGTTGTATTGGAAAAGCTGCTAGTGGCTGTATTACATACTAATTATAAGCATATATTGATCACTTTAGTTTTGTTTAAGAAACCATTGTTCTTTTCTACTTGAATATAATACTAGAAATTCATCAATATTTTATAAGATCAATCACCCTTTCATATTGTAACCTGCTGGTTAATTATTCTGATTCGCCTAGCTCATTGCATATATAGATGCCCATGCATGTGATATGGGGGAAGAAAAATGGATTTTTCTTCTAAGACTACGAAAGGCTTTAGTTTCCATTGCTGGTGGTGGTTTCCAGAGCTTTTATTTGATTCTTACCCAGTTCTGCAATGAGGGGTCACGTAGAATGACTTTAGTTTTATGAAAGTGAGAAAGAATCCACCTCTTACTGAATTTCATAATCTAGAACATTGAGAGTAAAACTTGATGCAATCTCAATCTTAACTAGCTTTCAGACTCTCTTTAGTTATGTTTTCTTATTAGTCTCGTTTCATCAAATGTTACTCATTCTCTGACAAAGAATTTTTATTTTAATTACAGTTTCATACAATGATTTGAGAATTTTGAAACTGAAACATATTCCAACCTAGATCAATATTAAATGAGGTTGAGATCATAGGATATTAAGCTTACTGTGAGTTTGATATAATGATAAAAGAAGTTGGGAGGTGGGGCATGCAAAATGCTTTTTAGACCTCAAACTTATTGCTGAGGAAACCATGGGTAAAAGGAAGAGAAGTAAACTTTGAGGTTTTTTTTTTTTTTTCCCAAATTCTGTTGCTTCCTTTAATTCATGAGATTGACATCATAGCATATACTTTATCATGTTAATTGGGAGTTTATACTGTGTGCAGGTAGATGAAAGGTATAAATTCTTTGCATGGGCAGATATACTACAGTTGCTAGAAGAGAACATTTTATTAAGAGAGACTAAGGCTAGGAAGACGTGGGATGATGTATTAAAAGTAGTGGAATGAATTTCCATTTGATGTGCATTGGATTCTGAGTTGCTGAAATTCAGAAATGTGTTGTACTGCTTTTATGTGGTGTAAATGTGAACTGTAACTGCTAGGTGTTGGAATTGATTCTCTTTCTTCTTAGGGTTGGAACACAAACTAGTAACCATGTTGGTGCTGGTACTAGTACTGGTACTCAAATGCTTGGAATTGATTCAATTTTCTTGAAAGCAAAATCTACCTTGCACTTTTTCTAATTTTTCTCCCAATATTATTTTTTCCCTGAAGTTATAATTGTATCATGTGCAAGCATTTAGTGAAAGGTGTTGTGAAGTGAATGATTATGCCCAAAATTCCAAGACTACCATAAGTCTAAAGTAAACATGAATAGCCGGTCATATACCTATAAATAGCCATAATTCAATCCTCCTCTAATCAAGACCACCCATATATAGCTTCATGTGCTCAAGAAAACAAAAAACATCCAGCAACTTTCATACACAGCAGCACAATATTCTTGTGTAAACTCTCTTCCAAATTAAGCAACTCAAGCACTTGAACCCAAAACTAATTTCATTTGCTAGGGATGCTCTCTGTCTCTCTCTTGGTAACATCAACGCAGCTGCCAAAGGCTATTGAACACTCTGCTTTTTAGCTGAAACCTAAAGGAGCCACCCACTTAAATATAAAAAATAAAAATTCGGGTATTGTCTAAAACAAAAAACACCTCCTACTATGCATGAGTCATCCATCTAAATTCAAACATGAAATTACACCTTTACTAAGAAATATTTACAATAATTTATAGTTTGACTCCTCTATGAAAGACACTAAAATATTTACAATTTATAGTTTTATGTTCGGTGACGAGCAAAAATGTTTTTCACAAGTGTTGAGCTCTCCAACCAACTCCAAAATTCTCATCATTGTCATTGTCACCATAAAAAAACTTAGCAACCTGCATTTCCAATTTCTTCTTCCTCAGCATTTCAACTTTCTCTCTATAGGCCCTGCAAGAAATGGAACGAAATCATTAAGCATAAAAAGGCTGGACCAACAACAAATAAATTTGTGAAGAGATCTCTTGCAAATTAGAAGGCTAGCAATTATAATTTATAACCCTCACCTCCTCTTCTTCCAAACGGTCATCCACCTCCTGCAAGTCTTCTTGGATCAACTTTTCAAATTCCATGTACTCATCTCTAGAAACAATCAAATAATTTGTTCCACTTTAAAAAAAATATAAGAACTTTCAAATAAGATTATTCCTTGCACTTCTTAAATTCCTTGTAGGACTGGTAGGACTGTCATCAAACTAGTTAAAAAACCAGAGAATTGATTGGAATCCAAGATGACTTGGGGAGTTTAAAGAGAAGTGATATAAAAAAAATTATAATGAACAAAAAGGTAGAAACAAAGAAGCAGGCTTTGGAAAGCAAAATCATAAGGCTTGTTTAAAGTAAAGCTAAACTTGTTTACTTGAAAGCAAATTCAAGTATTGAGCACAGTAAAGTCACAGTTCATGTAATATGAACAGATGGACGAATGGAGTGAGCCTGATGTCTGCTTGTTTTAGCTTTACAAAAAGGCCACAATTTATTTGATCAAGCATGCATCAGCCACACCAAGTTTGATTGAAACTCATGGGTGAACCAAAGATCATTATCTATATACTTTGCTCAAAAACCAATTAATGATATCATCAAGGAAAACACAAAAAAGGGTGAGCATCAGATATAAACTACATGTGAGTCCATTTTCTATATATTTTGCTCCAAAACAGAATATTAGTTAATTACTTGTTACATTTAATATGGAATCTGTGCAGTGATTTCACCCCCACCTTCTGCACAAATTTGGCTATTCATTTCAAACTCGTTTGCCTAACAATTTCTGTCTTACAAATATATTTTTCAAGTTGAACAAAGAAAGACGCAGTATTTATTGCTATCTGTACAAATATTTAGTATAACTCCAACCACATTAAAATCTATGAACTGGTACAATAGGTCTCATTTCAAATAAAATGTTTAATATTTATTTCATTCATGAGCATGTGGCGATGTGAAGTTTAATATGTATATACTTTATATTATGGTTCTAGATTGAAAATGTTGACATTTTTTATGCTCTTTTCAAGTTATTTTCAGAATGGGTTTTTCTTTTTCTTTTCCTTCTTTTATTTCCTTTTTGAAAATTGCTTATTATAAGATTAATCATATTTACTCTCCTATTCTTTGAAAATGAAAATAATTTTATCAAATTCGTGTAGTTAAGTCTTTTTCCTACCAAGACATACTCATGGTCAAATGTTAATGTGACCTGTATTTTCAAGTTAGTGAAATGTGATATAAGCTATAAAATGCACAAAAATAAGGAAATCTTGCTATCTACACCGTAAAGTTTTTCATGTTCTGTTAATTTACATGCCAATTGTTTGCCAATAATCTGTTAAAAAGAAAAGAACACAATAAAGAACAGTTTCATTTCACTAGCAAATTTTTGGGAAAAGATCCTAAAATAGTTGGCCTCATTCCTTCCCTTCATTATTGTTTTTGTGCTGTGCATTTAGCAGGGCATTTCATCCGAGTCCAATGAAGATGGAAGCTGAAAGTTAGAACACATGCTCAGGTATTAAATGAACTCTGAATAGTTTTAACCCTTTTACTGTAAGTGGATGATATGCGCTTTATTCGTATAAGCAAAAGTATATTTGCGTATTCATTTATTGTCACACCTAGTACACAACAGCCTATTACATGAGCGAATAGAAAAAGTATTTATGATATAACTTTTCCAATAACAGTAATAGATTCAACAGTAATTAATATATTTCAAAAAAAAAACCAATAATTAATATATTTAGCCACTATCTAATAAATAGTAGAACTTATTCATTTATCTATAGCAGAGATAAAAGAAAAAGAGAGACCGAATTGATACAAGCTAGAAACCAATCAAAATATGCAAAAGCATTACAGCACCTTGATGATCACCTTCTTCATGGATCACTCAAACTAAAACCAATTAATTTGCTTCAAGTTAGTTAGCCCCAAAATCTTAAAACAAAATTTTACTCAAGATACTAAAATTTTGGCTCTAAAAGCGAAAATTTTACTTTTCTTTAAAAAAAAAATAACTCATAACGCATGGCATTTTCTACTCTCTTCAATCCGGTTTTAAGTTTTCCTTATTACGTTTATTTTCTACACGTGACTTTTTTCCACTCTCTCTTGAAATCCCTTCAAAAATTTTCCTTCAGTCATTCATTTCCCTTTTCTAGCAGTTGCTTCTCTTGGGTCTACAAACCAATATAACCTTGTCGATTGGTGAGTTACACGCATCGAGAGTGTCACATAGGAGAAGGAAGCGCCATTCAAGCTAGCGCTCATTGGCTTATAAACCTAGCGACATAAACCACACAGCAGCTAAAAAGACAAAAAAACACACAAAAAAAAAAAAAGAAGAAGGAAAGAACAGAACAGAACAGAATTTAGCAGCGAAAGCGTAGGGAAGCAAGGGATCAAACTTACCATGGAGAAAATGGGCATCTTAATATCGACCTTCTTCATTAAGTCCGGCACCGAAAAATCCCAATGCCAAATCGAGCCATCGAGTGAGGCAGTCCAGCAGTAGCACAAAATCTTAGAAGCGGGGCTCGATGCCGGCACCACAATCACCGACGTCACCTGCGCCGTATGACCTTCCAATGATGCAATCTACAAAAGAAGAAATTCGGTTCATGGGGAGCACTGTTATTCCACAGGAAATGAAAGGGTGACAGTAAGCGAACCTGTAAGCCAGTGGAGGTGCTGAAGATGGAGACGGTGTTGCCTGTGAAAACGAGAAGACGCTTCCCAATTCTTCTATATATTTCGCTCAGAATGTGTGAAGAACAACCGAAAATCAAAACTATTGTTTCGGAAATTCTTACTTTGTCGTTATATAGTGGAAGAAGCAGACAGCGAAATCTGTAGAAGCAGACCCACGTCGACGCCGGCTCAAATCCGGAGTATGTGACGGACGGCGACCGAAACAACCAGCTCTTCAGTCCACGGTGGCGACAACGACAGACGGAATCCTTCCGAGGATCTCTAGGGGTTCAGCGATGAACAACGAGCTTCGGCTAATTTTTTTCCCGTTTCTCTCTCTTTCAGCCATTTCATTCGTTTTCCCCCCCCTTTTTTTTTTTTTTTTAAAAATTTAAAAATAGGCTGACGTGGCACCGCACCGGCGGTTGTATATAGAACTATTGATTTTTAATTTTTATTTCATTTAATCTTAACCCACTGTTCTAACTTCTAAATCATATTTATGATTAATAAAAAACATGCTCATTACTGTTGCTGATGATCTTCTCCACGCCCACAACCTGCTATAAATATATAGAGAAATGCTTTAGGTCTCGAAAATGGGTCTTAAATTTGTATCTCGAATGACTTTTTTTTTTTTAACTTAATGATTAAAGAAGTGTTTTATTAATAATGTGGTAAATTTTTTTATTTTTTTTTAAAATATATTTATAATGATTAAAAAAATACGTAAAAAAATTTAAAAAAATAAAAAAAAATGAAATATATTATTCGGAATCTTTATTCAAGACTCATTTTCGGTGACAATGCTCAAATATATAAGTCAATGCACGACTTGGAAATTAAGCACCTTTACGTACGTTGACATGAACGTCCCACACTATAATTAATATATTGTCTCCCGATACGGCCTGGCCGAAAGCTCCTTGACATTAACATGACAGCGCTGTTCCAACAGACCTCACACGCATTGCATTATTAAAATCATGTTCCACCAGTACTATTAATTTTACCCAACACTACTTCATCAATATTAATTGTATTCACGGTACGTATTAATTGGCCGATAGACATATATAGCAATTTAGTTTATTAGACAGTAATCGGGATTTATTTTATAAGTTCATTACAATTGATCTATTTATAATATCGGATTAATCAACTTTCAATAATTTTTTTGAGATCATTGATTAGGAAATTATAAAGTACAGTTTATTTCTGTTTCTGAAAAAATGAATATTAGCGTCAATATTGCTAAAAATATATATATAAATAAATCAGCCAAGTTTAAGAAAATGAATCGTGCACCCATGCAGCTCATGATATAGTGAAAATTGTATGTGTCCATTGCTAATTGATAAATAACATACAAATTAGCATAAAGAGATAGGGTGGGCTTCGGTACGTACGTTAAATTAAGCAGCTCACGGATGAAAAATATATGGAGTCAGTGCAAATATATGCATGTAGGCCTAAATCATGCAATATTACAGAAAGCTCACCATAATTAAACCATAATTAGGAGAGTCTCACAAGGCTCATACACTCACCCACATGAAATCATGATAAGCGTTTGTGTGCTGCATTAATTTGTATTTGGACTTCTAATTGGGTTTGATTATATAAATATTCTCATTTCCTTATTTTAAAAACTTGTCTTTTTCTATTATTCTTGTTTTCATGCAAATTTCTAATATTTAAGTTTTTTTTATTAAAAAATATTCCTTTCTAGCGATCATATTTTAGAAAAAATATATATATATATTGTACCTTCCTAATTGGACAAAGTGGAGACAAGAAGAGAGGTGCTTGGGAGTGGAATGAATGACAAGGCTATTACAAATAATTTTAATGGATGATTAATATGGTTTCATACATATTTTTAAAGTTTTTATTTTATTATTCTTTGCTCAATATGGTAAACATATAAAACTCTATTTAAAAACTAAGGTTGGGGTCTATCAAAATTGGGTTTAATCCAAAAAATATTAATAAGACCATTTAAATAATCGAATCGTATTTATGAAGAAGTCTTTTTCAATCTATTTCTCTGGTTGAGGAAGGCCTCATGTGGAAAATTGGTGATGGTACCAGGTCAGAATTTGGAAGGGCAAATGGTTTAATAGAGCCTTTACATGCTATCAACAAGGAACAGAATTGATAAAATCTAAGATGAGGTGTTAATCTATGTTGGGCCTGTACGTAAGATCTAACGAAATTTATTCTCGAGCTATTTTGACCTATTAAACATTAATGGAGTTCGAAGATAATTATGATACATTAAATTGTTGGTCTTTGAGTTACTTTCAAGAGCCACCAAGCTAAGCTTCATACCATCCAAAGTTGTTATTAAATTTTTAAAAATTCTATGTACAGAACACATTTACAACTCAATGAACTAAGTTGTGTATACCAATACATTATTTTTACATTAGTATATGTGACATGTTGTATATTATATTATAGTTTTTTTTTATAACAACAAATAAGAATATATAGTACTCTAGGTTTAGCATGTTTGAAGTTACTGAGAGAAATCTATCATTATCTCAGAGTTTTGTTTATACTTATATCATGATCTTAATAATGCAGAAAACAGAAAATAAAATTCATGACTATGGACTGAAGTTTGAGAGACACAGAGAGATCACTCACGTATGCAGGCTCCAATATTATTCAGATGCATAGGCTTTCTTGAAAAAAGAAGACAGACACCTGGGAAATAAACAAGTTTAGAGCGGCATGATTGAAGTTTTTAAAACCTAATGTCTTACAGGGTGTCACTTATTATAAAATTCCTTCGGATATCAAACAGGGGTCTAGTTGCCACAAGTAGCTGTTAAGCTTTTCTTTAGGTGTAAAGAGCTCTTAAGCTTTTCATAAGCAAGGAAATGGTTATTTTTCTTATTACGAAAGTGTCGTGATTTCCACGCTTACGATAGTGGTAATCTTTTAGAGCGAGGGCGCGGCCAACCATTCAAACTCTCCCCAGAAAAGTATCAAAGAAAACAGCTTTATGCAACAACACAACAAATGCAAAGTATAAACTTGTAAGCCACTTTATTATTGCATTAGGACTGGGCATTTAAGCCCAGCCGAGATTCTCTCTTGTTCCTATATTTAGGTTGTGGAATATGTGTGTTGTCCTGATTTTTACCACAATATGGCATACTCCATCGTCAGGAAATATTTCGGGTCTGTTTACACACTCGCCAATACAGGCGGCACTGATTGATGATCATGTTTGATTAAGAACTTCACCACCACTTTCCTCTCTTGGGAACCTTTTTCCTAGTTGGTTTTGTCAAAAATGGAGTTGGGAGAGAGAATGGAGAAACTGCCAACAAAGGAGAAAGAAATGGAAGAAGATATCATTCACTCGACTTAGTCGATTAGTACATCTATTTAGACAGGTGTTAGAGCTGTAGCAGCTCTTCGCAAACAAACTGACAAACTAACAGTAACAAAATCAGTCAACAATTGATAACACTCTCTAACGATATTGATACAGAGTTGATTGGCAACGAACATCAGGACGCCACCACTGGGATATTGTATGAGCCCCAAGAAAATCTGAACAAGAAGAACTTTCAGCAGCTTTTTTGTTTAGGTGACTCTCATTAACAATTAGATATGCCGAAGGAAGGAGATGCGTTGCATCTTTTAAATCTGTCCCAAATACAACATGACTGACTAGATTCCTCATACTGTTATTTTCTGCTAGGGTCATGGTTTCTCCGGCTCCAACTTTACGTTCGAAGTAGGCAATATATTCTGCACAAAAAATATCAGCTGGGTTCACAAACAGGTGAGGAGTCCAGCTGGATAACAAAGCAAAATGGTCCTCCATTCGAGTCTTACTAAGTTCTGGAGCAACGAAAATGAGGCCTGCCTTGACCATACGGTGTACAGAGCGAATTCGTTTCTTCACTTTCTCATCCTCTAGTAGCTCTATGGGGAAATATAGGACTGGAGGATTAAAAAGATAAGCTTTAGGAAACCATTCCATCTTGTAAATCATCTTCTTTCCAACAAGCAATGCTATAGCTGACCCCAAAGAATGTCCAGCCAACCATACATTTCGAGCTCCCTTCGCCTCAACAAAACGCTCAACATAATTCAGGGCAAGTTTAAAGCGACTGCTCTCTTCAAGTTTGTTAAGGAAGCATTTGAAGTTTGACTTCATGTCCTCCCTACGTGTCTCTGGCGTGAGGAGTGTGCCCCGGAAGGCAATAACATATTCTGGGACGTCTGAATCAGCTGATGCATATTGGCCATTGTATTTATAAATAGCACCGAATATGCACTTGTCATGATCTATGAGAGGTTCATCTAGGTGGAAATTGAAGGAAGTCCACCAAGGTTCAACATTATCTTCTCGATACCTACCAAGGTTCCTCCTCTGGCGGTCCCTTTCTAAGGAGTATACCCCTTGAACTAAGCTGGCAACGACGGATCTCTGGTGATCTGTATTTTTCCTGCAACAAGATTAAAACTAGGCATGTTCATTTGAATTCTCCAACAGTATTTTAAAATCTAGGTGATGCTAATCCTGTGGAAACAGCTGCTAAAGGTTTGCTCGGTCGTTAATATTGTAGAATTTCAAGAAGCTACGTATCAACTTGTTGAAACAAGAAAATTACGTCAAAGAACAACAAAGACTGATAAGATGCATGTGGTGGAACTGACCATTACTTACTTACTTTGATATGTTTGTAAAAGAGTGTACCTAAACAGCATGTTTCTACTTTGGAAAGTTTTGAAAATTACAATGCTGCAGGTGGGACTGACAAGCCTTCACTTGTATGTCGGTCTCCTCCTCCCTTTGGGAAGCTGAAATTCAATATTGATTGAGCTTAGAAAGTTAATCCAGGCCCTCCTAGATGTGGGGGAGCACTTGGAGACCAACTTATCTTCATGTTTAGCTTTTCTTGTTATCCTCAATCGGAATGGTTTGAGATTTTTGTAATCCCAAATTCTTTTTTTTTTATATTGAAAAAAATAATCAATAAAATTAGAATTTTGTCTATTCAATTTATTAAAAAAATATATAAATAAACGATATGTTTTCATCGTAATTTCATAATAATTATGACTCACACTTTAGCCAATTCATACAATTAATCATTGCGATAAGGATAACCTCGAATCAATCGACTCTAAAAAGATAAAAAGTACTCAAACTAAAAATGAAAAGGAAAAAAAAAAAAAGAAAAAAAAAGAGCAATTTAGTGGCAAATTCAATTGTCAGTTTTCTTTGAGGATATGGTCTTACCAGTCCATAGCTGTGAGATGTTTAGGTCCTGTCTCGTGGAAAATTTCTTCCTTAAAGCCCATTGTTCCCAACGTCCCTCAACTTCCTCTCTTTCTGATATCCTCTGAAATATTCTGCCAGAGAATCAAAAGATGGATGTTCAGCGTAATTTAATAAGGAAAATGATACTATATAGTTTGAGTTTGTTCTTTTAATTTGATCGTTTATATATTTATTTTTTAAAATTTATGTTAATAGTTAAGAAAATAATTGTTATTGAATTAATATTTTTGTAAAAACAATTAAAAATATTTGAAAAAAGAAAAGAAAAAGAAAATATAAATACACTAGAGAACACGGCCAAGTGGCCAACCACACACACACACTTGACTTGACGGCATATTAGCACCGTCCGTTTGATAAATATGATTGGCAAACTGGATAAAAATATATAAGCATTAATTAAGCAAGTACAAACCACTAGACTCTAATATAAATCAATATCCTATCCAACCTTGTGATTATTATTTCTCAAAGGAAAAATCTATATTGATGCTCAATAAATAGCGTAGCACTCATTTGCTTATGCATATGCAACTCTGCTACTTAAAACCCTCTTCCTCTTTTGGGTTTGTCGAGTTGTTTCTTTTCTTTTTTCTTTTTTCTTTTTTAACTTTTAGAGAAATGTTATAGTTACGAAGTGATTTTATAAAAATAAACTTACAAATTGACGTAATTTCATATGATACGTTAGATCTATTTTACAGTAAAAATAATTTTATAATTTGACATATTATATAAAATTACGTCAATTTAAAAATTTTCTTTTATGAAACTCTTTTATGACCAAGATAGAAGGAGGTGGCAGTGAATATTTTCCTAGTTACAGCCTCATAGACGATTAATGTGTAGCTGAAATTCAAGAAAAAATATTTTCCAAGCCGGACCAGTACTGCATACAACAACAGAAGTTGAGTAAACTCCTTAAAAAGGTATATAGCAAGAAAACTCTTTTTTGAGAGGTGAACATTTTTGTGTTTCGCTAATAGGATCTGTCTCGTTTGTTTTTACTAATGATAAGAAATGAGATGAGTTGAAATTAAAGTTAAAAGTTGAATAAAATATTATTAGAATATTTTTTTAAATATTATTTTTATTTTAAAATTTGAAAAAATCAAATTATTTATTTTATTTTGTTTTAGAATTTGAAAAAATCAAATTGTTTATTTTATTTTGTGTAAAAATTTAAAAAAATTGTAATAATATGATCATGAGATAAGAAGAGTTGTGAAAACAAATGAAGCAGAGTTTTTGTTTCAACTCTAAGACTTAGAACGAAAGAGATAGATCCATAAAATGAGTCTTACATTATTATGGAGCATATAATATTGTCTAATAAGAAGTTCATTTAAACAGTCATATTTGTGGTACCCGAGAAATTCATTTAAACAGTTATAAAATCCGAACAAAAATTCTAGAGAAACTAGATCCCAAAAATACTATCAAGAGAAGGGAATTGCATTCTATAGATTATATGTGAAAGAAGAGAACCATTTCACAACAAAAATGCACAGCATATAGGAGAATAATCAGAATTACTTATAACTTACTCGATACCAAGTATAAATATATCAGTAAGATCGAAAAAAATCATACAAATAAACTCGAGGGAGCAACAGGAATTAGTCAAGTCGGGCAGCAAAGCACTGAGTGACAAAAATTACCTATGTTATTGGATGTTTGGAATTTGCAGAAGAAGAAGAAGAGGATGAAGATGAAGATAAAGATAAAGATAACATTTGTAATGATGAATAGTCTTCTTCTTATAAATAGATACAAAACCATCAAACACGTACGTCGTACGCAACTCCGAGATGCAAGTTGTTAGTTGGACTGACCTCGTCATTGGAATATACTCCAATTAAGTTTGAAATTATGCCATGAAAAAGAAATTAACAAATTGTTAGTTACTTGACAGCTTATTAAGAAATATTAATTACCAATTTTTTACTAAAATTTGTTGACCAGCTAAAAAATAAAATTCATCGATCATAAAATAAAGATACGCGTATTGAAGACCAACTATTACTAGACTCCAAGCCTACTGACTCAAGACTAGTTGAAACGGTCCCTATTACGTAGGAGTAGGATATGGTGATCCTGTAAATCAAGTATTTGAATTTTAAATGTTATAGTCATCTTGTGTAAATCAAGTATTTGAATTTTGAATGAGAAATGCTACACAACCTCCCCAACCTCCACACACCATTTTTTTTTTAAATCTTTATATTTTTTAATATTTTTTTAAAATTTTTTTTTTGAGTTTATTATTTTTAAAATAATTTTATTTTTCTATTCATTATTCATATATTAAAAATTTGATGAAAGAAAAAAATAATAAAAATTAAAAAATGTGTGGTGTGTGGAGGATGGGAGGTTGTGTAGATTTTTTCAAAAATTTTGAATACTTGATAAATAGTCTAACAATAGCAGTGAGTTAGTTGTTCTATTTTTACCAGTGATGCATATAAACTCATATGTGTATACGTTCAAAGCAGTGGAAATACACTTTAGTACAATCTCTCTCATTTTTCTACATGGTATCAAATTTAGCCAACTAACCTACGTCCTTCCATGTTCTCTCTTTCCTCAACTATGTCAGACCACTCCTCCTCCGGTGTACCCTCTCTTATCACCCCACCAACTATTAATGTCACTAAACTTTCCCTTAACAATTACCATGTTTGGAAAGCTGAACTTATTCATTTCTTCCGTGGTCATGGTCTCTTCGGATATCTTAATGGCACCACCACAGTCCCTCTTAAATACGTTGATTTTACTAACTTTGAATCTCATGTCAGGAAATATTTCGGGTCTGTTTACACACTCGCCAATACAGGCGGCACTGATTGATGATCATGTTTGATTAAGAACTTCACCACCACTTTCCTCTCTTGGAAACCTTTTTCCTAGTCGGTTTTGTCAAAAATGGAGTTGGGAGAGAGAATGGAGAAACTGCCAACAAAGGAGAAAGAAATGGAAGAAGATATCATTCACTCGACTTAGTCGATTAGTACATCTATTTAGACAGGTGTTAGAGCTGTAGCAGCTCTTCGCAAACAAACTGACAAACTAACAGTAACAAAATCAGTCAACAATTGATAACACTCTCTAACGATATTGATACAGAGTTGATTGGCAACGAACATCAGGACGCCACCACTGGGAAATTGTATGAGCCTCAAGAAAATCTGAACAAGAAGAATTTTCAGCAGCTTTTTTGTTTGGGTGACTCTCATTAACAATTAGATGTGCCGAAGGAAGGAGATGCATTGCATCTTTTAAATCTGTCCCAAATACAACATGACTGA
This sequence comes from Juglans regia, assembly GCF_001411555.2. Taxonomy (NCBI): domain Eukaryota; kingdom Viridiplantae; phylum Streptophyta; class Magnoliopsida; order Fagales; family Juglandaceae; genus Juglans; species Juglans regia. The sequence continues at coordinate 38,131,863 of NC_049913.1, forward strand.
CTAGATTCCTCATACTTTTATTTTCTGCTAGTGTCATGGTTTCTCCAGCTCCAACTTTGCGTTTGAAGTAGGCAATATATGCTGCACAAAAAATATCAGCTGGGTTCACAAACAGGTGAGGAGTCCAGCTGGATAACAAAGCAAAATGGTCCTCCATTCGAGGCTTACTAAGTTCTGGAGCAACGAAAATGAGGCCTGCCTTGACCATACGGTGTACACAGCGGATTCGTTTCTTCACTTTCTTGTCCTCTAGCAGCTCTATGGGGAAAGATAGGAATGGAGGATTAAAAAGATAAGCTTTAAGCTTTAGGAAACCATTCCATCTTGTGAATCATCTTCTTTCCAACAAGCAATGCTATAGTTGACCCCAAAGAATGTCCAGCCAACCATACATTTCGAGCTCCATTCGCCTCAACAAAACGCTCAACATAATTCAGGACAAGTTTAATGCGACTGCTCTCTTCAAGTTTGTTAAGGAAGCATTTGAAGTTTGACTTGATGTCCTCCATCCGTGTCTCTGGCGTGAGGAGTGTGCCTCGGAAGGCAATAACATATTCTGGGACGTCTGAATCAGCTGATGCGTATTGGCCATTGTATTTATAAATAGCACCGAATATGCACTTTTCATCAATGAGAGGTTCATCTACGTGGAAATTGAAGGAAGTCCACCAAGGTTCAGCATTATCTTCTCGATACCTGCCAAGGTTCATCCTCTCGCGGTCCCTTTGTAAGGAGTATACTCCTTGAACTAAGCTGGCAACGACGGATCTCTGGTGATCTGTATTCTTCCTGCAACAAGATTAAAACTAGGCATGTTCATTTGAATTCTCTAGCAGTATTTTAAAATCTAGGTGATGCTAATCCTGTGGAAACAGCTGCTAAAGGTTTGCTCGGTCGTTAATATTGTAGAATTTCAAGAAGCTACGTATCAACTTGTTGAAACAAGAAAATTACGTCAAAGAACAACAAAGACCGATAAGATGCATGTGGTGGAACTGACCATTACTTACTTACTTTGATATGTTTGTAAAGGAGAGTGTAATCTGCTCAAGACTTCCTCAGGCCCCATTTTCCAGCTTTCCTTTTTTCCAAATTTTATTTGGAATCATACACTTCCCAAAAGAAATTCCTGTCTTTCTTTGGAAGCTATGGAATAATGGGGTAGCCTTTGATGAAAATGTTAAAAAAATGTGGCATTCCATCGGCGTTTAGATGTAGGTTCTGCTCATAATTTGGGATTGATTCAGCATCTCATGTCTTTAATGAATGTCCTGCAGCTATCTCAGTTTGGAGTTTCTTCTATAAAGCTTTTGGTGTCATGCCCATGTGGCACATGGTTGGAAGGAAGGATTGGTTTTTTGGAGGACCCTCTTCCCTAACTCTGACAAACTAAACTTATTGGCATGTATAGAGTTCCAGCGCTTATTATATTGGAGTTGTGGCTCTCTCACAATGCAGCTAGATATGATGGGGGCTTAAAGCTTTCTTCTTCCATTATTTGGAAAGTGTTGAATTGGTTAAAGGAACTCAATTTCCTCATTCATCCGAAACAGATCTTACCTAAACAGCATGTTTCTACTTTGGAAAGTTTTGAAAATTACAATGCTGCAGGTGGGACTGACAATCCTTTCACTCACTTGGAGACCAGCTTATCTTCATATTTAGCTTTTGTTGTTATCCTCGATCGGAATGGTTTGAGATTTTTGTAACCCCAAATTCTTTTTTTTATATATATATATATTAAAAAAAATAATTAATAAAATTAGAGTTCCGTCTATTTTTATTAAAAAAATATATAAATAAATGATATGTTTTCATCGAAATTCATAATAATTATGATTCATACTTTAGCCAATTCATACAATTAATTGCGATAAAGATAACCTCGAATCAATCGACTCTAAAAAGATAAAAAGTACTCAAACCCTGGAATCAATCATCTGGAAACTATTCCAGATGATCTCAGCCCTGCATTCCTTTGAAGCAGTGATATCCCATTTTGAAGCCAAACAATAATTGCTTGGTTCCTTGTGCAAGACTGACTAAGCGGCTGTTGCTCATGCTTACTGCTACCCAATTCCAAGGCATTCATCGCATAAAGCAGTAGTATGCAACTATGATGCACTCATTGTATAATTATCAATTGATAGTGTTTTCAAAGAGATCGCCAGTCTTTCCAAACTATGTCAAATTATTAAGCAGGGATGACAAAATCAGAATTCTTTTAAACACTTGGTATGATTAAGTGTGGCCATATATAAAACAAGTGGGTGGCCACGCATAAGCATATTTCATTTGTACAGTACATTTATAAGTTGCATTGTAATACTGCAACTTAATTATTATAAACATAGTTTGCCACGAGCATGAATAAAGCACAAAATAAATTAAGTAGTTTTTTTCTTAATATAAAAAGTTCAATGCAAAAGCTTGCAGAACCTACACTATAAGGAAAAAGACTTACGTTCCTGCAATCTCCTGGTATGTACTGGTGATGCTAAAATCAGCATTGTTCATGGCTATAAGATCGGCAGTGAACTGACATGAGAATGGTACTTATCCTCGAAGTTTTTCCAATAAATATCAGAATCTAGATATTTTGTCTTCTCCAGCGCATGCGCAATTGTGCACTACAGATACCAAAGCTTTTTACCATAAGATTGCCCTCTCAGCAGATAATAGCATGAATGTCTCATTTGCATTATCATAATACAAGAAATCATTTCTAACCTGTGTGACTCCCATTTTATAAGCTAGTAAAGATGCAACAAGGTTTCCATCACTGTAGTTTCATATAATAAAATCTGGTATTGACCTGTAGCTCAGCAACAAGTTCACTTGCTGCATCCTGATCAAACACAACCAGAAATGATAATAATATTAGTAAAAATTGTTTTTAATTTCTGTAAGCCTGGATACAATGACTCCCAAGTGGCAGGGTGCTATTGAATAATAAAGGACGTGGCGATGCGGGTGGTAAATGGTACATCAATAAAGCTTATCAATAAAACTTAATGAAGTAACAATGGTCAAGCTTTAATGGAAGGTTAATCAGATTCTCAAAAAATAATAATGCTTTTATTTAAAGAAGCTAATTCTGTGATGTTTATAAACACCATTTTTTTTTTCTCTCACAAGGAGTTTGGACTTAAATGTATATGATCACAAAAGGAATCTAAAATATACGTTACAACCATAGCTGTTAAGCATAGATTTAAAACAAGAAAACTCCATAAGAAGGGTAATTCACTTTACAGGTAAAATACTTTTACCTCTGCAAAGGTCTCCAGATAGGGCACACATCAAATCTTGAGATCCATTTACGAAGAACTCCTTTCTCTGACCTAAAAGGAACTCGCAAAATATGTGCATGTCCAGTTCCACTTACTCTTTCCAGCCGCTGATTGCATGTTGTTCCTTTTGAATCAGGTATTAACCTGGTCACCTAGGATAACCAGTAGAAGAAGTACAATGTTAAAAAGAACATTAGGAAAGGTTATCTAAACAATGTCTACCGATCAAAGCTAAGCACAAAAACACTTACAACAAGAATCCTAGGAGTGATATCCAGTCCCTGCTTACGTATTCTAAGAAGCATTTCTTTCTCCAGTGCACGAACTTGGTCCAATATGTACATAACCTTTACATTAAAAAAAAAACATTGACAGAATTTAACCAGAGTGTTACGCCAATCTATGAAACGGGAAGGAGAAGAAATGAACAAATGAGCTAGACAAAAGATGGAAAAAAAGGGGGGGGCATGTATATTTTGCAGCTCAATTTTAATGATTTATTTCGGAAAAAAAATGAATACCTGGCCACCAGTGTCCGGTAAACCGAGAACATTGGCTTGCCCAAAGTAACCATGTGGAGATAAAATGACAACGTTAAACACCATGGGTATTCTCCCAAGGAATGTCTCTAATGTAGATGGGTCAGGGGCCTGAAGGATGTCCAAGAGAAGATATATCATCTCCAATACTTGTTCTGCTTTATCACCCCAACCTCTTTCAAAACCCATTCCTTGTAATCTGCATGCAAGTGTAAAAGTAAAACCAGAAAACATCATGGAATTGAGACTTGACATATTACCAATCAGAAAAAAATTACCAACAAAAAACATTGTTTTAGAGTTGACATCATGTAGAACGTACGCATATTCAAAATCAGAATAGGGAGTATCAGACGGAAGCTTAGAAATATATTCCTCAGCTTTGGCCAATGAAGTCGTGGTATGCTCTGTATCCGATCATTTAACATCAACGCCTGCACATGCACATAATCCTCATAATCCTCAATCAAAACGTATAGCTCTTCAAATTTCCCATACGAAGAAAGATTTTAAGGATTTTTTTCAAGATATTCCACTCTTAACATCAACCCGTGCACATAATCCTCAATCAAATCGTATAGCTCTTCAAATTTCCCATACCAAGAAAGATTTTGAATATTTTTTTCAAGATATTCCCACTCCAGAGCATAATAATACCAAATACGATTATACCCACAGTATGCAAAGAAAGGATATTACACCACGACACCTTAAGAAAAACAACTAAAAGTAAATTTGAAGTTTTGATCATTTCCAAGTAAAAATTATGGTATAGCACAGTGAAATTATTGGAAAATAAAATCAACATTGGAGAAGGCCCCTTGCTTAGCACACTTACACTTCCTTTATATTTGTATGCTCTGAGGAAATCAAGTAATGGCTCCAACGACTCTTTGTTACGAAACATAATTGAAGAAAGGTGACGGTTGAGGAACTGAACACCATTGCCAATGGATGAAGACCGGCTGGGGTGAGGAAAATTTGCATTGAACGGCTCAAAGTCGAGCTCTAGTACAAACTTGTCACTCCACCAGAGAAAACACAACTTATGGCTGCATTCACCGTTCGGTTTCATACAGAGAAAACACACGGATAGTGAATTCTATCCGTCCAATCCTCTACTCGCAAGCTATGTATAGAACCTGACCTCTTTCTCTCTCTATCTTACGGAAAAGCCTACATCATATTGCCGCTCAACAGAGCCCCTCTCTCTCTCTCTCTAGATTTCTCATCCCTCCCGATCTCCTCAGCCACGGCAACACCTCCCAAGCCTCACGGCCAGCCGCGCAGCTGCAAGCCACCTCAAATTGTCGTCACCCACAGCCACACCCACAGAACCCAGAGTCGAGAACCACCGTAACCCTCCTCCAAATAGCTACTGCTCAGCCCAGCTCAGCCACCGTGAGGCCATCCCCTTGTCAGCACCACATCTTCCAGTACTACTAGATGAAACTCTAAACCACCACTACTCTGTAAGCCGCTTGTGCTTTTCCCCTCAGCAGAAGCCAGAACCCCTCTCTCTCTCTCTCTCTCCCCCATCGTGCCAATCCACTCTTCTTCGTTTGTTCTAATTATTAAATGGGAAAAAAGATCTGCTCAATCTAGATGGCATTCATTCTGATTACCCAATTCTGAAGCAACAAATTCTCTACGTATGTACAAATTCATACACTCCTTTTATTTTGGGTTTTTTTGGATATATACGTGAATGCATGCACGCATGCATATGCGGAAGCAGCTAGCTGCATATTTAAACATCAAATTCTAGAATCAAGCGCACGTAGATATCGATGTCCTTAATAATGACTTGAAGTACATGCATGATGCAGCGGCTGCCAGCCAAATGAACGGTGTTAATTTTTAACAAAAAACAACTGTTAAAATAGAAATTTTTGTTTGATAGGCTCTTTATATTTATATATATAAAGAGAAAGATATATATATGTATGTTGTACCTGAGAAATTTACTTAAGCAACTATAAAATTCAAACAAAAATTCTTGAGAAATAGATCCCAAAAATACTATCAAGAGAAGGGAATTGCATTCTATTTGTGAAAGAAGAGAACCATTTCACAACAAAAATATTGCACAGCATATAGGAGAATAATCAGAATTACTTATAACTTATTCGATACCAAATATAAATATATCAGATAGATAAAAAAAAAATCATACAAATAAAAACTCGAGGGAGCAACAGGAAGTCAAATCGGGCAAAGCATTGAGTGACAAAAATTACCTATGTTGTTGGATGTTTGCAATTAGCAGATGAAGATGAAGACATCAAGGATGAAGATAAAGATGAAGATTTCATGAGTAATGAAGATAGTCTTACTCTTCTTATAAATTGGTACTAAACCATCAAACTCGTACGCAACTTCTAGATGAGAAAGAAATTGCAAGTTGTTACTTGACTGACCTCTTCATTGGAATATATTCCAATTAAGTTGGAAATTAAACCATGAAAAGGAAGTTAACAAATTGTTAGTTACTTGACTTGTTAAGAAATATATTCTAGTATGTGGCTCATATTGAGTGAAACACATATATAGAGAAAGCAGGCTGATGTCGGGAGTGAAGCGGAGCGGAGTGAGAGGAGGGTAGCATACCGAGTAGAGCGGAACGACGGTACAGGATTATTATTAGAATTTTCTATACCTCTTGTACGGCTAGGGTTTAGTCGAAATACATATGATGTAATCCTAATTTTATACATAGTGAAAATTCAGTCCCGCTCCTGTGGATGTGGACACACTACCGAACCACGTTAAATTCTGTGTGTTTTCTTTACTTTCTCTTTTTCGTACTATTCATTATAATTGTCGCACGTAACACAACAAAATATTATTAAAAAATATATTCCAGCCAAAAAAAGTCATCGATCACAAAATCAACGTACGCACCAAATAGCTCAATGCGTAGCTTCACAATAATTGTAGGGAAGCATTCCACAGCGGGAATGAGGCTCCACAAGGTTTTGACTCTTAAGTTTTGGATCTTACCTAGTTGAGACGACCACCTGCACAAATAAAATGGATGACATACACGTTAAAACTAACCATTTAGTTGTGGCATGGCATAATTCATAGTACTCTTGGTTTGATTGGCTAAAATATTTGTGACTATCGATACAAGAGAATTTCAAACCATTTCTAAAGACTTCAATTCTCTATTCAACCATTTCTTTGTAAACAATTTGAGAGCCATTCATTCACCAAGTTCTCATTAATCACTGGCTTATAAAGAGTTGGAGTTTTACAAATTCTTCAATAAGTAGTGTTACAATGATTGAAGAAAATGGTTACTATTTTTTTTCTTTTAATAAAGGGAGTGGAGGGTTTCAAATTCAAATTTTTCATTTAAAGAACTGGATCATATGTCATCAAGGTCTTGGCAAGAAAAATGTTACTATTGTTAACTAGCCATGAATGGTATTAAAGGGACTATTTTCCGGCTTACCTTGCATCTAATCTAGTATTCATGACAAATCACAAGAAACCCACGTCTAAACGTTACGTTGCAGTCTATAAAACTTATTAAGTATAATCAATAAGGTCACATAATTGAGTTGTTAACGTATCTCTAAAACCATGTGATTTTACTCAATCATGAATCATGATCATTAAATTGATATAAATTTAATTTAAGTGTAAAGAGTCAAAGACCCATTTATAATTTACGTAATTCTATTATTTTACAACATTGAAATTTGAATACTATATATATGTTTATAGTCTCCACATCCGTTACACTCTTAACTCATATTTATCACACTGCAATGAGATTATGGAAAGAGGGAATATTAGATGTAAAAGACCAAAATGTCGCACTCTTCTTTTCCAATAGCTGCAAATGCACTCTCTTTTCAAGTTTTTACAATGCTTGACATGTAGTTTTAGCTTATTAGAATACTAAATCCAACACATATGATGAAATGTATAACTAAAAAATAATGATTATAGGCATAATAATAATCCATTATTATGTCTTCAAAAAAATTTTTTTTTTAAAAGATGTATTTATTTTGGACTTATTTAAAGTTAAAGTTAAAAAGTTTTTTAAAAGAAATATATAAAATTTACTAAATATCTTTATATTAAAAAATAAAAATTGGAATCTGGTTTGATATTCCATTTCCGTTATGAGTACGGTTATGGGTCCGAATTCGGAATCTAAAAAGTGTCTCGAAAAAAATATTTGTTTTTTTTTTAATATTTTTTTAATCATTATAAACATTTTTTAAAAAAAATAAAAAATTTATAATATCATTAAAAAATATTTTTTTAATCATTCAATTGGAAAAAAAAAATTCCATTAGAGAATACTTTTTGAACCCCGAATCCAAAACATTTCTCTTCCGTCATATGAGATAAAAAAAATAAAAAAGAAAAACAAATGGTAAGCCATTAAATTTTTTACAAGGATAGTGCTACAGTCTCGCTGGGGTTGTACATGTATTTGTATGTGTTTTGTTTTAAGTTGTTTTTTATATAAATTTTTTTAATATTTTTAAAAAATAAAATAAATTTAAAACATCACTAAAAATATTTTTTTAATCAAGAAGTAAAATAAAATTATTAAAAAATATTTCCTTAATCATCAAATAAAATAAAAAATTATAAAAATATATTTTATATTTTATTTCGTGATTAAGAAAATATTATTTAATAATATTATAAATTTTTTTATATTTTAAAAATATTTAAAATTATTAAAAATATTTATATAAAAAAAAAATTAAAAAATACAGATAATAAAATATACTGGAGCTCCAGCGGGAGGCCAGCATTTTCCTTTTTACAAACGTATGAGGGAGTTTTCAGCAAAATTGGTAAAGTTTCTGGAACCATCTGCTAAGGTCTTGAACTTACATGTAAAGTTTCTGGTACCATCTGCTAAGGTTAAACCCTCGTCGCGAAGCAAACGTAAACCTCGAACTCGTGAGCGATTCAACTCATTCGAGTTCTCTCGCTAGCTTGCACTCGTACAGTCTTTGAGTATGGCAATAATTTCCGATTTCCAAGATGAGCAAGAGAACGCCAAACCTTCCTCGTCGGCGGCAAGAACGATATCGTTTAGTGCGACCTTGGATCCGTCAAGCCCACTAGATTTTGTGGAGAAATTTTTCGAATTTCTCGCCGAAGAAAGCGACTTTCTTGATAGGGGCTCGGCAGCGGCGGAGATCGAATCGGCGGTGAGGGCGGCGAAGGAGAAGAGGAGGAGGAAGAAGAAGGCGGAGGCAGAGGCGGAGGAGAGGAGGAGGAAAGAGGAGAAGGCGGCGATGGAAGTGGAGAGGGAGGAAAAGAAGAAGGTAGTGAAGGAAGAGAAGGTAGAGGCGATGGAGGTGGAGAAGACGGAGGAGAAGACCGGCGTAAGAGGTATGGTTGTTCCTGAAAACAAGATTTAACAATTAAGTAAAGGACAATTCCCAGGGAAAAAAATGTATAGCTGAAAGCATGTTGCATTCTTGCACTCGTCTAATCCCATATAACAAATTCTCGCAACTATTACGAATGCCTGTCTTACTAATTGCAGGGATTTCCCTTTATAATGGTTTTTCCTATTATTTACATTATAAATTGTTTGTCCTTGCCATGGGAGTGTCACAAAGTGAAGTATTTTAAGTGATTGAAAGTGGTTTATCTCTTTTGCAAGGTTGATTTAGTGGTGTTACTTCCAGATTCGGATTATCCACGATGAATAATCTCTTCTTCATACTATAATCATGAAAATGTTTTATGGGTGCATCCAACTTTTTTTAATTTATTTCATGTTTGAAATGCGTCAGTTCCAAATAGTGGCAATGGCCTTGATCTGGAGAAATACTCCTGGACACAAACCCTGCAGGAGGTCACCGTAAATGTTCCAGTGCCTACTGGAACTAAATCAAGATTTATTGTGTGCGATATAAAGAAGAACCATCTGAAAGTTGGACTCAAGGGCCAGCCTCCTATAATTGATGTAAGTCTGCTTGCAGGCTTGTCTCTCATGTGCCAGCATTTGCTGGATACGCTGTTTCTTTCTAATATGCTGCATTCAGCTTATTGTTGCTTTGGCTCATCTACTTGGAATGCTTGCAGGGGGAGCTTTATCAGCCTATCAAGCCTGATGATTGCTATTGGAGCATAGGTACCGTATGTTATCATTCACATACGTGCATGAACGAGTTGAGAATTTTAATTTGATTAGTCTACTTAGAATAATTGCAAGTTGAGTAAATGCACGAATGCAAGATACTGGTGGGAATTTCTTGGTATTAGCAAAAAAAATATGACAATTAATGGTTTAAAAAGATAATATCATTTGCATGCATGTGTGTGTTTTGACAGAGTTTAGTCCTACCTTTTTTACTGTTGCTTAACATCCATGAAATAAATTTCCAAGTAGCTCAATAAATTCCCTTGTTACAGAGGATCAGAATGCCATATCTATCCTTTTGACCAAGCACAACCAAATGGAGTGGTGGAAATCTGTGGTGAAAGGCGATCCTGAAGTTGATACTCAGAAAGTTGAACCTGAGTCCAGCAAGCTATCTGACCTGGATCCGGAGACACGGCAGACTGTCGAAAAGATGATGGTAAATCATTGATGCTTTATTACTTCTTTAGCCATTGGCTGTCATTTCCTTATTACATTGTTTGCAAGTGTGTTGGCATGTTTGTAGTCAGTCATTCAAACGATGGTTACTAAAAGGAGTTTTAAATGGAGTCATTTTGGTTTTTAAATACCTATATAAGTATTTTTATTGAATTTGCAATAAAAAAAAATTGTGAAAAAAAAACTTTACCCCCTCAAAACAACACTACCACTTTTGCCATAAATCACAAAACTGTCAAATTTGTCACTTTATTCGCAAACTTTGCAATTTACCCCCCTTGTTAAGATCTTAGTGTTATGAATAATGAAAAATAAACTGTGTTAAGATCTTAATGTTAATGATTGATGGATCTACCCACCCGCGGGTAGCCCAAGTGGTAAGGGCAAACTTGTGTGCATGAGCCCCATCTCACAGGTTCGATTCCCCTTGGGATCAAATTGCGATTTAAGTGGGAGGCTATGAAGGTGGGTTGTTGTGCTAGTCTCCTTGGGGTTTAGGTTTCATGGGTGAGTCCTAAGCTCCTGTGTGCATCCTGTCATAAAAAAAATGAATTATGGATCCAACTCTTACTACTGTGCCACGTCCCCTATTTTTCATCAATCATAATGCTAAGATCTTAACAAGGGGGTAAATTGCAAAGTTTGGGAATAAAGTGACAACTTTGATAGTTTGATAAGCATATGCCAAAAGTAGTAGTAGTAGTTTGAGGGAGTAAAGTGTAATCTGTAAAAACTTAATTTGTTCCAATTTCGATTTGTGGTATTTCGTTTGGACAGATTAATGATTTAGGTATCAAATTAATTGGTGGTACCTTGGATAGGGGAATTCAATGTGTTCTTAGTGTATGTTCTGGCTTAGCCTCGGTTGTTTACAGGTAATAGTGGGTATGATTTTTTATGTGATTTTTGTTGGTGCATTGAGTTGAGGAATGTAGAATATCATATAAAATATGTTCAGAAGAAAACCTAGGTGCTCAAGTTATATGGATTTTTATAGAGTTTCTGGAACTATTTCTTGGGGAAGCAAATTATAGGGTGGTATATAATCTAGCTTTAGCTGCCCTTGCTTGAGGTAAAGACTTGGAATTTTTGGGCGCTCTGTTTGCTCTTTCATTGAGACGCTTTTATCTTCATGTTCTGCCTCTCATTTGCAAAATTCTAGGTTGGTGTCCATGTTTTGCTCTTGATGATTGGTTTGTGATCCTGGAATTTTCTTGTGCTTTTTGTCCAGTTCGATCAGAGGCAGAAGTCTATGGGGCTCCCAACTAGTGATGAAATGCAGAAACAGGAGATTCTGAAGAAATTCATGGCTGAGGTAAATACTTCAAGCTAGCATATACTCAGTTATGTTAAATTCCTCGCAATAGTAAATTTGTTAAGGCTCTGATAACTAATCTGATGTGCTGCAGCATCCAGAGATGGACTTCTCAAGGGCAAAGATAGCATAAATGGGGTTGTTTCGGTTACTGATCCCTTTTTTTGTTGAACTGTAATTTACTTTTGCTCTTCTCAGTTATATGTTGGTGCTTTTTTGGTTAAGTGATGGAGTCGGATAGTTTCTTACAAGATGTAAAGGAATATGCTCTTTCTTTTTGCTCTATTGGTACAAAGTGAATTATGGGATAATTTATCGGTTTCTCATTTGGCACGTCCCACCGTTCTTGGCATATGCCGCCTTGGATGTTCCTTTTTTTTTTTTTAATTGTCCTGAGCAACCTAGGATGTCCTTTCTGTTTGTGGGGTCATGGAGGTATTGGAAGTTTAGAACTGGTACGGCCTCGCTTTGGAGCAGCTTGTGATTCTGAGCCTCATGGTCGTGGATTGAAAACAGGAAAAAAGAGGGCCAATTATTCAGACCTACTAATATTTTGTCATCTCATGAATCAATTTACTTGAAAGAAGAGGGCCCAAGTTTAGATGTTGATCGGATGCTAGAAGTGTTCGTGTTCATGTTCCTTAAGATTTTCAGAAATGCTTTGGGACCGAATTTGTGTCTTGAATGGAATTTTTTTGTTTTTTTAGGAAGTATTTTTTATTGATGTTGTTAATTTTTTATTTTTTTTTAAAAAATTATGATGATTAAAAAAATACATGAAAAATAAAATAAAATGAAAAAACTACTTCGGCCTTTTCGGTGGGTTCTTGCTACTAAAATGGGATCCGTAAAGATGGCGGTTCAGCCTGTGGATGGCCTAGAACATTAGGCTTGTAAGATTGGGCACAGGGTTCGTTTCCAAACTTTGGATAAGCTCGGGCCTGATTTTTAGTTTGCCTCCCGGTACCAGTCTTCTCTAGCAATTTTAATTAGCTTTTAAGAGAGGAAGAATCGTGTAATTAGAGCTACGAATAAGATGGATGTTGCCAAAATCTGGCCTGAGCTCTCTACTAATATGATGCTACGGATTAATTATTAGGACAACTCTACACTTATTATAAGATAACAAATTAATATAAAACATTTTACATTTTGGACCCAAAAGTATAAGAGTAGTATTATATGTACTTACAGTTTTACTTACAAGATATATTTTATTAGTTTTTGTTTTTTGTTTTAAATTCAAATTTTGAATTTCAAATTTCAAGATTTTGAACGTATTAATAATTGATATGTGGAGAAGTAAGTTTTTTAGCATGTACATTCTTTTTTTTGCCATTTTGGTCTTATTTCCTTTTCTGTTTCTTGAAAAGAAAGTTTAGAACATTCAAGAATGTGGGGGTAGTTGTTCGAGTTTGGCATTGAAAAATCCCGGTCCTTAGTGCGTTTTCGTGCAGAAGATCATAATATCATCATATTCTTTGGCAATGCCCTGAAGTTAGGGTGCTGCTGAAAGACAGTGCACTTTGTTCATTTGCAGGTGACCAAATAAAATATTATAGGCCATTTACCCATCATGTTACTACGCAAAATCATTTCCCCATATTGTCTCCGAAAATGGTCCATTGTGTGGCACTGTAGCCTGGGTGTCTGTCTCTCAAGTAGGAATCGCAATGACAAGAGTGCATTCGACAAAAACACCTTTCACTTCTAATCTGCATAATGGAACCAATCTCTGACACGTGCCTACAAATGACAAGTGAGTCACTCTCACTCACACTCTCTTCTCCATAAAAAGGTGGTGGGTTCAGCTGGGGCACACCCCAATTGTCTTGTTCTGGTGCAGGTCTATACCATTTAGCTCAAAGCCAAGAAAATGAGTACTCCTGTTTTGCATCAGCCTTATTCTAGAGCCTACGTACATTTTCTTTAGCCTTCAAAGAGATGGACTTAAAATAGGGATGACCTAACTCACAACTTGTACTGTAGTCTGCACTTACATAAACTGATGTTGCATTTTGAGATTTCAGTACATAACAGTGATAACACTGCTTTTGGAGGTCTATAAGAAAACTATTTAAACAAGCTGGCCGGGTGTTGATGACATGTTTTTTGTTTTTATTGAAAATGCCATCCCTTAATTTTCTTGTTAACGACAAGCTGGCATAGACGACAATTCATATCAATTCATATCAATGTAGCCTCACTTAAATGAAACCAGTAAGACAATGGGGGAAAGACAGACACAGACTAAGCAAAAGTAAGAAAGAAAGTGGAAGATACAGGAATTAAACATACAAGAAAGATCATGTACAGCAGAAAGCCTGCAAGGACCCAACACTTATCCTATACAGAACGAGACCTCCAACAAACTTACACTTGATTGATTGTTTCAAATACTTTAATAATGATCATATATCCAAGTTTGTCCATTATTTCACGCGATAAGTTTCCATGCACATACATTATAATTATTTATAATGTAATTTGTGTTTCAATAAATACATGACTTGCAAATATCATATAATGTGATGCCGGACTTTGAATATGCTATATATGAAATTCTTATTATATGATTATATTTTGCAATATATTGCTAGCTCTAGCTAGTAGCTACAGCTCTTAATTTCTTTCTGGTCCCATGCAAGATTTTTTACATTGACTGCGAAAAGAGTACTAATGATCTTGCAGATCAGCACTAGCAATTCTAGCAAAGGATTGGTCATTATAATTAATATATATAGAAGAAAATAGTTATAGAATTTCAAGCAAGTTTTATGATCATTATAATTAAGAAGGTGATATAATAGGGGGGGAAAAGCTAATCTGGATAGGTATCCCATCCCACAATCATCATCATCATCTTAGTCATGACCTGAAATCATTGATCTGCTATATACATATATATGATAGGGAACGTGCTGGGCATAATATTCTAGGATTTTTCTGGGGCAGATTTTGGATTGGAAGCTGTGTGCATAATGAATAGCCTTATGCGCACTAAGATCTTATTTTATTGGGGCAACATGATTTTTGTTGTTTTCAACTCTTCTCTTTGAAAAACTTTACTCATTAACTCCACATCACATGTCATACATAATTTTTTATTTTTTTTCTCTTATCAAATATATTGTGTATGGATAATAAATAAAATAACTTGATTAGTTTTGGAAGAATAAAACTATAAAAAATTTAAAAAAATAAATATGATGTGTGAGGAAGATGATGATGATGATGAGTACCAAAGCTACAATTTCAGCCACTGGTTGATTAGAATTCATTTAGTGTCGCATTCGGCTCTATCTGTGAAAATGAAACAAGCAAAAGAAAAAGAAGAAAGAAAACCGTCTATAGATTACCAAGAGCAAGCACTTTTTTTACCAAATACGACTGACACACTATATATTTAGATTTTATTCATAGGGATCTGCTCTGATATCAGACTGCATGGGTTGATATATCTTAGATAACAATTAAGTCAATATTATAATTAAAGAGGATAAGGATCATTTCTTCCTCTCAAACAGTGCTACTTTAGATCTAATTATGTATAAATTCACCACTCCGTTCTTACCTTCCTTCTTTTCTGTTATGCAGATATTTTTCTTTCTTTCTTTTGAGGCCAATTTTTATAGAGGACGAGATCTTTATGTAAAATAAAAAAATATTATAAAATTATATATTAAAAATATATATATTTTTAAAGCCAATATATATTGGCTTGTTTAGAAAATAAAAAGAAAACTACTTATACATAAAAAAATAAAAATAAAAAAAATATTGGCCTACACGTGTTGAAAAATAATCTCATATTGCTCGTGGACAAGGTTTTGGACATGTTTATAAGGAATGAATAATCCTCTTTTATAGAATAGATTTTATGGGATGAGTTAGGCCATGAATTTTTTCAATTTCTAAAACCAATATATATATTGGCTTGCTTAGAAAATAAAAAGAAAACTACTTATATATATATATATATTATATATATTATATATATATTTAAGTAGCATGCAGTAGTACCATATATTGTGAACTTGTATGCGATGATTAATTAGTAACTAGTAGGGACCCTAACTTAACCTAATTTCCAAAGTTCTTTCCCTTTTTTCCTAAGAAAGTTTTGTGACAAAATTAATTAATTAATTAATTAATTGCAAAATATAGATGATCAACTGTTCTTATATATAATTATGAGAAGCGAGTTAAACATGAAATTTGTCACCTTCAAAACGTCCAAAAGAAAATTGTGTGAAATGATATCTTATCCCACGCATGGTCTGGTACTGATCAATGCATATAATAAGGACAACACCATATGTTGACAATTAATAAGATTTTGGCTAATGATGTACATTTCCAAACAAGATCTATCTTAATTTAGAGCATGAAACATATAATAAATATATAATTCACTGGTAATTAGTCATGTCAAACCAAATTAAAGCATCCATGAATGTGACATTAATAAGAGTAATTTTACATACAATCGTAAAGTGTATAAACGCTGCGTAATCATTTTTAAAAAAAATGAGATATACTATTAAAAAATTAATTTTTTTCATATGAGTCTCGTATTTTATTCATTTTTTCAAAACGATTACGCTGCAGTTACACAATTCAATTCATGATTACAAATATCTTTTTTCCATTAATAAATATTGCCAAATAATTCAAGTGGACATGATGCATCAATGCATGAATCAGATCTGATATATATGCCATGCTATATATATATGCATCCGGCCGACTTGACCACTTAATCTTCATATATATCTGTAATTAAGTAATAGTGGATGATGATCTACATCGACTCGTCATTATAAGAAAATTACTTATTTACGACTAGTTATTTCTAGCAAAATGATTATTTCTAATTAAAATAAGTCTATTTTTATTGTAAAAAAAAATCATAAATATCCATTTTTTTTATAATACGCATTAGACCAGTCCTAATAACCCCATATATATAGTGCATGCAGTTGTTTATATATAATTTTCTTCCATATATCACGTTTGAGATAGAGTTAGATCAAGTCATGTACTAATCAAAGCGATCGATCGGGATAATATGTAGTAAAATTATTCACAAGATATTCTTGTAATCAAGAACGGGATATAATTAGGGATCTTCTGGCCTAATTAATTTAAGACAATTAAGGGGTGCTCGATCGTGATCTAGATCTGGGTTGTTTTTGGGATCCGTCTCTGAAAGCAAGTGATCTTCCATAAATAAATATTAATAACGCTCTCGAGTACTGATCCACATATGATATTATATAGCTAGATAGATATAATTAGGATGATCATCACTAGCTAGATAGCTAAAAACAATCTTATTGATCATATGATTATTTTATATTTTTAAATGGATCGATAGATTTGAAATAGATAACGCATGCAGTACGTAGTATACTTGCTATACATGAAAACTTTGTCATGTTTTGACGAACTCGAAGGGATGGGGATGGGATTTGACCTGACCTGACTCAAATGTGGCTGGAAAAGGATTTGTCCTTTAATATAAACCAAGGATCAGCTAGCTAGCTTCTAGTAAGTAAAAACTAGAAACAATGGGTTTGGTGTGAAAGTGGCTCATGGACCATGCATAACACCAAAAAATAGCTCTTCTAGCAGCTGGAAAAGCTAGCTAGTGATACCCTGAAATGAAAGATACAGAATTTTATGCTAAGTAATTCTAAGATCACTCTCATTGAATTAGTTAAAAATTAAATTTAATGAATATTTAATTATTAAAAAATAAAATATATTCATATTAGATTAGTTAAATTGAAATTTGACTACAGTAACTTTAAAAAAAAAATTTAATTTGAAAGTTACTGTACATATATCAAATACATATTTTATTAATTATTTCTTTCTTCCTTTCTTTCTGTCATATATTTTATCACAATTAATATATTAATTTGACTTAGTGATATATTAATTTAATAAGAACATGATTATTAATTAACATATAATAAGTAGAATAATAAAATATGATAAAATTAAATAAATTAATAATTAAAAAAATTAAATATTTTTAAAATTATTAATTATTATATAATGAATAAATATATAATCTAATATGGAGATTTAATGTGAATGATTAAAACTAAATTTATCTTATATTATTTTATTATTATTATATAATAAAAAAATAATTATTTCAATGTTAAAATTTATGTAAATAAAATAGTTATAAGTTAAATTTTTTTTACATTTATTAAAATTATTTTTTAACTTTAATTAATTCAATAAGAATGATTTAATATGTTTATTTCTGAATATAACTTATAATTTATTTTACCAATAAATCATATATAAGTAAATAAATAATTAATATGATTAGACATGATTAAACGTCTGTAGAAGCATGACATGTCAAATCACCTTACCTTTGTTTTCTCCACTAAGCCACTCAACATTCTATTGGATAGTGATTCCATCACGAGTACTACTACCTGTCCATTTTACGAATTTTTCCATTGCATCCATATATGTCAAGTGCGATCGATGTGAACATTTTTCCCTGAAAAAATGAAAACTTATTTAGCGAAAATTCTCGGCTGTCCAGTTTTTATGTCAGTGCTACTCAATCCTGGCCGCATGCAAAATGCCAAAACTGGTAATTCATTGGCTGCCAATTTTTTGATCTGTCATATACACTGTATCTCAATTCGACGGTGAAATGAAATAAAATTGTTTTAAATGAATTAAATAAAATATTATTTTTTTAATAATAATATTATTATTTTAAATTTTAAAAAAATTATAATGATAAAATAACGTAAGATATTTTCTATTTTAAAAGAGCCTTAAAACTCACCCTCATTTCAAACTAACCCTTTTATTCGCATGCATGCAGCCTTTGCTTGCTGTAAAAAGATTAGGTAATGTTATATATACACTCATGCACATGACTCAACCATTGTTCGCATGTTAATAATTTCTATGCATATGATCCATGAGAAACTGCATATATAATCTCGTTCCTGTTGCAGAATTAGATCAGGAAAATACAGGTAGGAGCTAGAGATCATATTCTAGCTAGCTACGTACCACCTCAGTTTCAAACCATTAAAAAAACGCCAAGTTTGAATGACAAAAGAAGTAGGAGTAGGGTTTAAGAGGTACTACTTTCTCCATTAATTTCGCTCGCGCGAGCTAGTACTTTTCTTAGTACGTAGTTGCAAATTCAATTAACTAGGCTTTCAAATTACTTTCTCCCTTGCTTTTTGCTCACTACGAGCAATACAGGGAATTAAGTGGGAAAAGTTTTGGAATATTGATTATGACATGCATACGTACGTAAAGTAAGCATCAAAAAATTTATTCGAAACTACTAATATATTAAAGCTAATTAATTGGTATTAGGGAAGGATTCATCGCTTTGAGATTTACTGTTTACATGATAGAGCTGCAGGAGAGGATCATGAGTGGCAGCCCTTGCTTTTGTCAATGTCAACTGGTTAAAACGCCACTCTCAAAACCCTTCTCTCTCACGCATCATTTCGAGTTTACCCCCAAAAGAATCCAAAAAGAGACCTCAAGTTTGGGCCAAATAAGGGGGTGCAAGGGGGACCCATTTACCAAAACAATTCCAATCAGAATTCATCTAAGAAGACAAACACTATGAGACAATCCACTCCAGCTGTTTGGTTTTTTTCTTTTTTTCTTTTCTTTTCTTTTTAGCACATCACTTTCCCAGTTGTTTTTCTTCTTCTTCTTCTTCTTTTTTTTTTTTTTTGTTTGATCTCTTAAATCCTGGCCAAAAGTTCCTTGAATCCATTAAAAGAGAATCTTTGGAGACCCAATTAAATTGGAAATTAAGTGCTGATTTGATTTTTTAATTGCACTCAACTCAACTGAATTCGATTTAGATTTAAGCATCTTCTACTATCCAAATACTTAATTTTCAAATTACTAAATTCATTTCAATTCAAAACATCTTTACACGTGAAGCTCATAACATTTTTCAACTCAACACATCTTTGCACGTAAGACCTACAACATTTTTCAACTTGTTATAAATACATATAAACTCATCTTAGGCGTGTCTCATAAAACTCACTTCATCATCTTAATTCACTACTATTTATAGAGAATTCAACTCAGCTCAACTCAATTTAACATTCAAATACAACCTAAGAATTAACATATAATCAATATTCATGTTCAAAAGTTCTTTTAAAAAAAATTAAATTAAATTAGAACCTAAATTAATGGACAAAGTCGATTGGGTGGGAGGAAGTACTGCACATTCATGCTTTTTCTTTGTAAGAAAATAAAGGAATGGGGACATAGAATTAATTTACATTCATGCTTTTTCATTCAGATGCAAAGCTTGTAAATCAAGGAATGACTAAATTCACTTAATCTCCTCCATTAACAAAATAATTTCCTTTTATATATATATATATATATATATATATAGTCAACTTATAATTTATAAGTGCGAAATAAGTTGGGTTCTCAAATTCGAGTTGTTCTTTTTCATTTGATTCATTACAAGTTATATATAGCGTACGTGAATGAATATGAGAGCCTGGTCATAATACTTATAATAATTAGTGCAAAATCAAACACTTTAAATGATTCACATGATGATATTCCTGATGATCACTAATTAATGGCCAAAAAAGATTAATTAATGAATTAATTGGCCACCATGCCTGCCGACCCACCTAGCTATGTGCATGGCGCGCAGCCTCAATGATTTTCCATGATACTCTGCAAAAACTAAATTAAAGAGTACTGTCTTTTTCCCCTTCCTTGTCTGCTAAATTCTACTACATAAATTCGGCCGCCAAGTGTTGCGGTTGTAATCCACCACGTGTAGGCAACTTATAATGGGGGATCTGTCTATTTGCTATCGACAATCGACATCAAAAATTATTTTAATTAATGTATATATATAAATATGGAAGTTCTTGGGAGCTTCCCTTTTACAATTTCTTTTCTTTTCTTTTTTCCCAATGTGGGAATTTAAGGTTTTTGTACAGTACTTCTTCATGAGAGTAAGTCTGGTACTGTGCATACCAGCTAACTCCTCATTTGCTCGAAAGGAAAGTGAGCGGGGCAGCATGCATACGCACGTGTGTTATATATATATTTGAAAAAAAATTAATAAAATATAGAATTTATATGATAAAAAAATTAATTTTTTAATAATAAATCTTACTATTTTTTAAAACGATTATACGGCGTTTACGTATTTCATAATTATATGTAAAATTATTATATATATATATACATATTTCATGTATTAATGTTAAATATAGTCATAAATTATGTAAGTATTGATTTTAAAAAAATATTATTAAAAAATTAATTTTTTATACAAATTCTATATTTACTTATTTTTAAAAAAAAAGTATACGTTTCTACATTTTATGATTATAAAAATAATTTATTTATATATATATATATATATATATATATATATATACACTTTCTTATTTGAGGTCTTAATGGTTAAAATTCTGTCAGCCTTTTTTGCTTGCTTTACAGCCCAACTCCATGTATATAATAATATATATATATATATATATATATATATTTATATATTCTTCTGCATGGTGAGTATTTTCTTTCAAACTTGAAAGCTATCTGACCTGAACAATAATTAAAATATACTGCTGCTCGTGAAAAGGAAACCTTTAGTGGGTTTTCCTATTTGGGTTTTTCGTTCACATTCCTCTCAAGATGTCGTTATATACCAGGTCCCCCAATCCCCTTTCCGGACCACTCGGCCCCCCTTTTTTTCCATAAAGAAGAAGATGAAGAAGAAATAAATAGTTTTTTCATGAAACTTTTTAAACCGATTATTGTATGAAAAATTTTACTTATAAGATGATGTAGACAATACATCTAGTAAAATACCTACGTGACATAATTTGATTTGTAAGAAAAATTTTAAAATTTAAATCTTACAATTAATCAAATATTACCATCTAAATAACGTGAATGTTGTGTTCTACACAATGACTAGAAACTTGAATAACTCTTATGGTGTGCGTGTGTATATACACTATACACACACATATATAGGAGGAGGATATATAGGGAAAACTAAATATTCATTTTCACCTTTATATATATATATATATATATATATATATATAAAAGGAATGTGTGATTAAAAAGATTGGATCTCTTGGACCGAATTAATATAAATTCGTCTTTCTAGCTTGCACTTATAAGTGCCTAGCTCGTAATGCTTACGAAAGGGTTTACTTCAACTTCAACTTCTTCTTCTTCTTCTTCTTCTCCTCTTCCACTACTTCATTTGATGGAAAAAATATTGATTCTTTCCTTTATGCTTTGAGTTTGAGAAAGGGACAAAAGTTATAGCTAGGTTGACACTTGAAAATATATATTGTTTCTTAAAATCCAATTGTAATGTGGAGGAATAGCCCTCTCCACATTGACAGAGAATTTGAATAATTTGATCATCATATTGGTGGACAGAATCTATATCTTTCTTTCTTCCTTTTACAGCTAATACGTACGTACTACTAATTTATCTTCCGTATTTTATTTATTTTATTCATGCATATATGTCGTTCTTTATAACAAAGATAAACCCATGCAACCCATTGGCGTACACCTCCGTCGATCTGTTGAGTCGTGATGGTTCTACTCGTCACTATCCGCATGCTAGCTAGAGTTAACTTGAAAGGAGATCAAGAGGGATTGGGGGCTCTCATATTAATATTCTTTCATTAAAATACATGTATATATATCATGGCAAATTAATTAAGGTTGATTTTGGGCACGAACAAATTAGATATGATCTTAATTATAGAGTTATTGTTGGGAATATTTTGAATAATAAATCATCTATGTGCAAACGCTTTGTAAACTAGATAATATGTAAAATAATGAGAAAAAATTAGAAAGAGAGAATCCGGTATTGAAACACGTTGTGATGGACGCTTTCCTTAGAGTAGATTTCGCTGCCTTCAAATTTAAACATACATTAGGTTTTTTTACAGTCTACTTCCAAGATACAAAAACGTCAGTTCCCATTACTCTCCTTGTCGGTATGCATGCACACAAAATGAGATCTTTGAACCCGATATAAATTAACCAAAGCCAAAAAAAACAAAAAAACAAAAAAATGAAGTGTTTCTCTAATTTTATAGAGAATTATGAGTGAGTAAATTTATGGGTGCGGTTCCCTATTTATAGAGAATGAAATGACATTTATGAAAAATCACAACTAGAATGAAATGACGTTTGTGAAAAATCATAACTTATATAAATGAAATTGTATTTGTGAAAAGTCACAACATATGAAAAAAATAGTATTTGTGAAAAGTCACAACTTCTCAAATATTAAATAATACTTTGAAAAGGTTTCTAATTCTCCAAAAGCCACAACCCTTTGTTTGGTTGGCAAGCGGTTAAGGCTCTTATCTCCAAAAGGCATGCATTGGTTCAAGTCACCATGACATGCACCTATTCATTTAAATATAGACAAAATAACCGATACATTGAACAATGGTAATAGTTCACATTATTTTTTACTTAACATTAAATATTTTAATTATTTTTAAGTCTAAAAAACAACAATTATCCACCTGATTAAAATATTGTAAAAGATAAAATAGAACAAAATTTTCTTTGGGTTAAGTATTATGCATTAATAGAGGTAATTTGTGACTTTGAACATCTACCTAGTGTTAGTGCTTTCCATCTAAAAGATCTATAATGAACCAAATCTTGAACCAAAATCTTTTAACTAAGGTTTCTTCACACCACACACATAATATGACATATATCAGGTTCCTTTCAAGGTGGTGCATAAAGGTCGTGCACCGTATCTTGGATTCATAAGCACTCTTGGGAATAACTCAATTACCATAGACTCGGCCCCACAGTCACACTCACATAGGGAGTCCTCCAAAGGTACTTGCAATTCAATATCTTGCCTTAGTCTTGGATTCATTCAAAGCATTTTGTTTTTCCTTTATCATTGCATTTGTATTACTCACACTCTATGGATGAACCTATAATAATATTTTAATAGTATTATCCAGTCACTTAAATAATTTGTTCTTCCCATTGAACATTCTTCTTGGGATCCCCAGTCAGGAATGTTGGATTGCCGCTACCGGTGACCTAATTAATGGGTTTCAATCTCATTCTCCTTAATGTACGTATAATCTTCGACTTTTGTCAATCATTTCGTCTAAAGATCCGCTAGGTTATCTTATAATTTTACATATTCCAAAGTCAGGTATTCATTTTTTTATTAGGTATCTTGTCATAGAATGTCTGATATTCAAATGTCTCATCTTATGATTAAAGTGTTTATTATTATCAACATTTATCACAGCCTGATTTTCACAAACAACAAAAATAGTTAGCATTGGTTTTTTAACTAGTGGATTTCTGATAATAAATTCTTAAGTCACTCTACCTCATGTCTGGTAGTATTCAAAGCTATTAATTCAGCCTCCATAATAGATTGTGAAATCACAATTTTCTTAGAAGATCTCCAAGCCACAATCTACGAGAATGAAAATATATCCACTCGTTCCCTTACGATCTACGATATCAGTTATCCAACTGATATCATTGTATCCTTCTAATACAGTGGGATACCCAAAATATTAAATATCATATCATGTCATGGTTCCTCTCAAATATTTAAGAATTTTATCCAAGGACTTCCAATGAGAATCATTAGGCCTACTAGTATATCTGTTAAGTATACTCACAACATATGAAATATCAAGTTTAGTATAATTGGCAATATACAGTAACGTACCAATAATATGGGAATATCTCAGCTGTGATACATGATGTTCAAGATTCTTACTTAAATGCAAACAATGATCAAAAGGAGTACTAACAGATTTGCATTCGAATCTCACAAATTTTTTAAGAATGTTTTCAATATAATGAGATTAATTTATACTAATACCATCACGATATCTCATTAATTTAATACCAAGAATTTCCTATGCCTCTCCTATGTCTTTCATGCAAAATTCTTATATAGAAAGGTTTTAACGTAAAAAACAATATTTATATTGATACCAAAAATAAGAATAACATCAACATAAAGACATAGTATTACACATGCACCATCAACTATTTTAGTGTATAAACACTTATCAGATTCATTTGTCTTGAAATCATAAGATAAAATTATTTGATCATATTTTTAGTGCCATTGTTTAGGGGCTTATTCTAAACCATAGAGAGATTTAATAGATTTACAAATTTTTCCTTCTAGCCCTAGAACCACAAACCCCTCTGATTGATCTACGTATATCTCTTCTTATAGATCGCCATTAAAAATTGCGATCTTTACGTCCATTTCTTGGACTTCAAGTTTATGGATCGTTGCTAGAGTAATTAGAACACGAATTGTGGTTATTCTAGTAACAGGAGAATACGCATCAAAATAATCAATACCCTCTCTTTGATTAAAGTCATTTGCAACCAGCCTAACTTTAAATTTATCAATAGTACCATCATGTCTCAATTTTTTTAAAAAAATCCACTTACATCTAATGATTTTACATCCAGGAAGAAGATCACATCATTAGTCTTAAGAGATTTCATCTCATTATTTACTGTTTCTTTCTAGAAAGTAGAATCAATAGAAAGTATGACATCCTTGAAAGTCAACAGGTCTTCTTCTATAGAATAAGTATAAAAATTCTGTCCAAAATTATTTTCCTTTCTCACTCGTTATTCTCTTTCAAGTTCATTTTTTAATCCAGATACACTCTCTAGATTAGATATAATGGTAGGTTGACTACTGGTGGAAGGAAAAATTAATGTAGATAAAGGTCTAATTTCTAATTTATTTCTAATGTAGGGATATCCCTATACTCCTTGATGGTGTTGAGATCAATATCTTGGATTCCATAATGATAATGATTTACATTATTTTTTATTTAAAATTAAATATTTAAAAAAAAAATTAAGTCTAAAAACCAACAGTGATATAATATTTTCGAATCAAACCCATGAAGTAAGATATATTTATATATATATATATATATATATATTTATATACTAACTACATGCATGCTTTTCAGTAGAAACCAGCAAAGTTGATTAGGCCTTTGAATAGACGTCCATTGTTTTTTTTTCAATAACTTTGATCGATCGACATATATATTCGGCTTATAATTATGATGGTTAACAGTACTAAACGCAATTAATGCTTTAGGGGATCAGATTAATTCGGTGCTCTCGATCTTTCGAAGTTCTTTTCAACTGTTTAATCATGATCACTATATTATATAATATAAGTTTTCCAGAGTGATCAAGACCCCGGCCAGTACTAGATTTTTTCAAAAAATAATCATCTAAAAATTTGTACGTATCATTATATATATCATGACCTATATATGGAATAAGCTGTTCCCGATCTCGATTGTATTGAAAATTGATGGATGTATAGTATATATTTATCCACATAGTACAAAATATATAATATATAATATAGTTTGATCATTACATTTTAATTAATGTGGATTAGAATAACAAATGAAATGACTAAAACACCCGCGTGTCGGCAAGTTTTATTAATTAATTAAGAGTAATTCTATATACAACCGTGAAGTGCGTAACCGTCGCGTAATCGCTTTGAAAAAGAGTGGGGTCTACTATTAAAAAATTAATTTTTTTCATGTGGGTTCCATGTTTTATTCATTTTTTTCAAAGCGATTACGCGGCGGTTACGCAATTCACGGTTGTAAGTATATTTTCTCATTAATTAATATGGATTATATCCTCTTTTCCTTTTATTTTCTCATTTAGTCCGCAAAGATCTATTAGAGTATTAGCATTGATTTCATCAAATTTATCTCTAAAATTTGATGAAAAATACATATTTTTTATAAATTCAAAACTTTCTTATCCATAACCCCACATTAAATTAGTCATTAGATTCATCAAAATAATAATATAATATTATTTTTTAATAATAATTTTTTTAATTTTTTTTTATATTTTACAATTACACTAACCATATATACATTAATATGGCCAGAAAATAAAACCACCATGTAGTAGTGTTAGTAAAAAAGGTACTCAAAAGAAAAGATGAAAGAATTACATTACACAAATTATAGGAAATGTAAGAAATATATTTTATAATAAAATAATAGAAATAGAGAATGAATAGTAGATCTTCAAATATAGAGATGAAGATGAAGAAACTGTAACTCAAAGCTTGAGCTTTGATAGTATACCAAATCCAATGCCAGCATTTTAACCCCCAAATCATCAAATTTTGATGAAATTTTTTTTTTTAATGAGACCAATGCTAATGCTCTAATTAGGAAGTTTTGGTTATCATTTTCTATTATTTTTCAAGGGGTTGTTGTATCATTAATATTAATAATATTGCATGATAATTTTAATTAATTAATTGGGAATTTGGGAAGAAATTAGTATTCTATTTTGGTCCCTTCAGAAACAGGATTCAAATGCCAACAATTCTAGACACAACTTGCGGAATATTGGACGCCACCTGATGGAGACCTTACCTGCACGTTTTATAAGTAATTAATGGCTGGATATTAAACTAATATATATATATAATAATTTTACCTATAATTGTGAAGTGTGTAAATATTATGTAATCGTTTTGAAAAAAAGTAAATTCACTATTAAAAAATTAATTTTTTTCATGTAAGTCTCATATTTTATTTACTTTTTTTTTTTCGAAACGATTACGCGATGATCGTACAATTTACGATTATAAATATCTTTTTTCATATATATATATATATATATATCGGTTATGTATATCTGATACAAATTGCAACCCTAGCCCATTGGTGGATGTACTTTCTTTCAACTCTCAATATTCATTTGACCATCTGATGATCAGGATAGTTATATATATAAATATATATCTTTATATAAATATATATATATATATATGCTTATGGTTGGAAATATAAAAATCAAAATTCTTAAATATCTTTTATTGGATTATCAAATTTCCTTTTTTTCTCTTCATTTTTTTATTGTACTTGATCCATGTCATGTTATAGAAAAAAAATAATACCAAAACTTTTAACTATGTTATTAAAAATGTAATACAAATAATTAAATCTATCTCTTCTCATCAGTTAATTAATTTGAGATAAGTGGTAATTTCAAACGTATAAACTCTTTTCTTTTAACCACGTAATTGTTTTTTTCAAGTTTATATATAGGTGAAAATATAATTTCTTTTGGCATACATCTATATATAGATGTATTTTTATAATAAAAAAGTAATTTTACATACAACCATGAAATGCGTAAACGTCGCATAATTGTTTTGAAAAAGAGTGGAGTCTATTAATATTAAAAAATTAATTTTTTTCACATAAATTTTATATTTTATTCATTTTTTTCAAATCGATTATGTGAATACTGCATAATTTGTGATTACAAATATCTTTTCTTAATAATTAATGATCTTTTAAGGAAGTGCATGTAATTATATATAATCCTCATACCTCAATTAGGATCAAGAATCTAAAACTCTGTGTAACTTATCTAGATATGTGATCGCAATTTAGTACATAAACTCGTACGAACGTAAAATTAATTAAGTCCTTCTAAAGCGATCAATTTGCTAGGGTTTACATGGGAACCAGAAAGAGAGGCCAGTAGAGATTTAAAAATTAATAATAAAAGATGTCAAAGGCATTAGAGAAGGATTGAGAAACCGAAAAATAAAATAAAAGATGTATGTACGTATGATGCTTATGTCTTAATTGATTAGTCATGTTGATACTATTGGGCAACACTCTGAATTCATAAATAATTTGGTTTGGATGTAATAATTATTTCATCTCATTTTATTATTATAATTTTTTTAAATTATTATATAAAATATAATAAATAATTTAATTTTTTAAATTTTAAAATAATAATAATATTAAAAAATAATATTTTATTCAATTTTTAACTTTTATCTCATCTTCAAGACTCTGTTACCTTCATATAGGATTCTTACATAAATCCTTATTGAAAGGGAATTTTTTTTTTTGTTGCTTTTTTTTCCAATCATTTTTTTAAATACTTTAAATATTTTTTAAAAATAAAAAAATTATGAAATTTATTTAAAAAAACACTTTCTTAATAATTAATTAAAAAAAATTGCAATTCGCTAAAAATTTCCGGTAGGAACTTTAAGTGGGAATAGTATTTTCCAAAAACTAATTTCATTCTTTCTTTCGTACATTTGACTTTTCTTCAAAGAAAACTTCAAAATATTTTAACTTTTATCAAAGAAAAGTCAAAATTTGGAAAAAAAAATATCAATTAAAATATATTTTTCATTAAAATTTGAAAAAATGGCACGTACAAAAGTTGTATTTTTAATTTTATTTTTTCAAAAAAAAAAGAGAGAGATAAATTACTGGATTATTTATTTGATGTTTAAGATATGTTAGAAAAAGAAAAAAAAAAAAAACTGTAATAGCGTCCAACGCGCCTCCAACCATGCAGTGATGACTGTTGTCACTGGTGATGAGTGTGCAGTACCGACCACGAACATCTTCACAGATTTTGGTTTGGGAATAAAATTACTCTCCACTTTGAACGTTCATTTGATTACTGGTCAAAAATTATTATTATTTATTTAATAATTAAGAAAATAATTTTAAATATATTGATATTTTTTTATTTTTTAAAAATATTTAAATATATTAAAAAAATATAAATAAAAAAACTATTAATTAATACATCAACAATAAAAATGAAGCGGAATAGTAGCGCCAATCAATCTGTTACAAATAGCAATATAATTGAAGTAGACATGTTGGAATACCAAAAATAAAAAAGACCAATAAATAGTATTTTAAAATAAAAATAAAAAAAAAATGATAAAAGACAGACACTGCAGTGGGACAGTGCATTATGATAATGATTGTCCTTTTTCCTAGTTTGTCCTTACTCGATTTTCTTACCTCATCACCTCCCATTTATCATATATATAAATTGAAAGCCACCCATTGAACAAACCAAGCAAGTACCCAACCATTTTGGCTGCTCTTTGTTTAGTGTGTTCCCCTTCTTTGGTGTTACTCTGTTTATGCTCTGATTTCTTTGGGAGATTAACAAGCTTCTTCTCTGTAAAAGCTCTGTTTCTGTTTGAAGCTTCGACTCTTGGAGAAATGTATGCAGACACTGAGATTTTGTTCCCTTACTTCCAGAATTTCTCTCAGGAAGCTCAACAACTTGAAGAGTACTGCAAAACCCAGAAGTCCTGCGCTTCAATGGTACTCTTTTCTTCTATTTCTCTCTAGCTTGGCTTCCTACTCTTTCTGGGTTTGGTTGATCTGCATTTGTTTGTTGGTTTTGAACTTAATCTGAGCTAATTTGTTGGAAGGGTCTTTTCTTACTATCAATGTGTACTTTTATGAGTGGTTTTGTACTCTGAGGTATCCGCTGTTTGCTTGCTGAGTAAATGAGGCAAAAGAAAGTCCTTGTTTCAGTGAATTTAAAAGTTCTGATTTTCTATCTAACATTCAAAGTTAAAAGAATTTCGGGATTTTGATCATTTTTCTTGTTCTTTTCTTTGCTTACTCCAATGTTTGGTCGCTGAGAAAATAGGGGGAAATAGTAAATTATTATATTAGTAATCGAAGTATGGCATCTTTATGTTTTGTGCTGTTGGATTTTCCACAAAAGTGGTAACAAATATTTATTTGCTTCTATTTTTACCAAAAATTTTTCGGAACATAAATGGAAACAGCTGTGGGTTTGCTTTTACATGCTGGATCTGGAAAAGGATAGGAAAAGGACAGGAAAGGAATATGAATGTATTGAACGGAGAACGTTTTCTTGGTCATAGCTCCGTGTACCATACTCTTTCTTCCATATTCTCTTTGAATTTTCCATGTGAACTCTTTGATAAGAGTAACTGTATTTTTATCAAAACTATATAAAAAATTTCCCCCTTTTTTCTTTGGGTTGTTGAAGAGAGGGGACGGGTGATGTTAAGAAAAAAAAAAAAGTGGGGGAAGAAAAAGTAAACTTTAGTTTAGCTTCACTTTACTCAAAAAAGAAAATTAAATTAGGGAGAAGGGAGGAAACGAAGAGTTGCTCTTTAATTTTTTTTTTTTAATTTTTTCCCCTGCTTTTTAAAGTAGGTATGGATCTTTGCTTTTGCTAAAAGTAGGTGGAAGATGTAGATCTTTGCTTAGCCATTTAAAGAAGATGTTAAAGGCAATTTGATCGGTTTCTTATTAAGGAAAGTACTTCGAAAGCAGTGAACTTCAGTTATGCGTGGGGATGGTGCTTGTGATTGTGGGGTTTTCTATATAGATGCTCATTTACAGCTAAGTTTAGCATGAAGGAATTTGGAATGAAATTTCAGTAAATATCAAATCAACTTCAGCAGAAGTTAATTGTGAATAAAAAAAGATAGTCAGCCTTTCTTGATGTTTCTTTATAGTTTTTTTTCCTGCCGTGGAGCTTTTGTGATTCTCTTCTTTTTGAAATTTCTGGGAAACCCACTGAACATACTTTCCTTTCAAGAGTCAGGTCATTATGGACTTTATTTGATACCAAGCTCATTTGTCCATCCGTTTATATCCAGACAAAATGCAAAATTCAAAACCATGCTTGTTTGCTAAAAGCCTGCGTTCTGTTTCCAAACTGATTTGAAGTTATCATTTAAGTAAACTTTATTCAGTAAGCCGTGCTAGTCCAAATCCAAATCTGGCTGAATTGTATGATAAACACCTTTTAAAAGCCTTAACTCTTCTTGTCTAAGCATTCTGTCAGATGGTAGAAAATGGCAATAAGAGATGATTCCAATCACCTTCTATGCTACTCTTTGTCAAGTGAATCTGGACAGATTTTAATAATTTAATGTAGCATTTATATTCACTTATCATTACTTCATCTCTCTGTCCAATATTAGTGTCAATAGCAAGGTATTTCAGTCAACAGTTTCTTTTTTGTTACTACTAGATATTTGTTGATTTCCTTTTCCCTTGTGTAATGCAGGGTCACATGGCTCAGGCCTCCATATTAGAATATGACCTGGGAGGAGAGGGGGATCTATTCAAAGCTCCGGAACCCATCATTGAAGAACAATTCGTGAGCCTTGATCCCATGACAGCAGCCATTTCAATGATATCTTGTGGGCAAGATGTTATCTCCACCCAAGGACTCAAGGTTGCAGACATTGAATCACTTCAAAATGAGCAGCTTTTGAGTGAGGTCTTTTATGAGTGCAGGAAGGATCTATTGGAAAAGGCAGCAATAGAAGCACCACCCTTTGAAGTTCTGGATATCAAGATTCCTCTCTCAAGTATAGACGAAAACAAAATTCAGGAAAACAGACAACTTCCTGCTGTACCATTCCAGAAAAGTGTCAGCTCGGAATGTTTAAGTTCAATGGAGTGGATGCATGGAGCTGCAGTGAAACCAAGTTTCCTTGATTTTCCTGGGATGGATTTGGGTACAGTTTATGGAATGCGAAGAGCATTTAGTGATGGAGACATTAAGGTCAGCCTTAGTTAATTCACATAATTTGCTGACATGTTTATATTTTGAGGTTGAGATTGTCACACAGCTTTTGTTCTCTTCCAATAATGAAATCATGCCTAATCTATCTGCAGAGATCAGGTTCTGAAAGAGGTTGCACATGGCATTAAAAATGTAATTATAATTAATAGAGGCAAAGAGCAAAAGAATGAAAACATGGCATATGACAAAAAGTATAGGAAGCATTTTCAGCCCTTTGCTATGGAGTCAACGGGTTAACTCTTCTATGTGTATTTTTAAGACCTCATATGGTTGGGATTAAGGCTTAGTTGAGTTTAATATGTTGGGTTTTAATTTAGTAAAGACCACATTTATGTCATTAGTATTTTTTATAAGTGGTCGTAAAATAAGTCTGGTTTTTGGATGATGTCTAAAAATCACAACCAATCGATTGATTTTTACTATCTCTTTCTCTCTCTCTCTCCTTTTTTTTTTTTTTTTTCCTTTTGGTATAAACCACCAGATTTTGGAGATTGATTCATGTACTTGCAATTGAACATCAAACATTCATTCATTTTGTAAAAAAGTCTATGCACTGAGAAATGTTTAGATGTTTCTGGCCATTTCAACAGGATGGGGTTGGGTCATTGATACTGAGTTTTTATGACAGACTCTTGGTAATGGCATGAGCCTCATCCATTCTCCCCTTGAGCGCCCATTAATTGTCAGCAACTGTACTACCGAAGAGCGCTGGGAAAAGCTCTCCAGATACAGGAATAAGAAGACAAAGAGGAACTTCGGCAGGAAAATCAAGGTAATTTAATTGTTCACAAGTGTCCTTTAGTTATGTCTTACCTAATAATTTTTATAAGAACAAAGTTATGTTCATAGAATCGGAGTTCCCATCTATACAACCGTTCAGAGTGTCCAAACTTTGACTTTGGACAGATATTCTTCATCTTACACTGAATTCTGCCCAAGTTGATTGCTGAAACTAATAATTTGGCTTTGTTCCAGTACGCTTGCAGGAAGGCTCTCGCCGACAGTCAACCAAGGGTTCGCGGAAGGTTTGCAAAAACTGATGAATCTGATGCCAAGAGGCAAGAGCTGTTAACTAATTCAGTATGAGGAGGTTTAGAAAATAAGCAGCAGGATTCAATGAAATAATCAAACATAAAGCGGGAACCCCCCCCCTCGAGAATAGACCTGGACTCAATGGAGAGAGTTTGAATAGGTATCGCTTAATAAATCCAGACACCCCCAACTCTTGTAGCCTTGATCTCTTTATTTGTAGTGACAAACCACCTATGTAGACTGAAATGCTCTTAGTAGAGTTGTACAAAAGGTTTGCTAAATAATCGGGGAAGCTGGAAAGAAAAAGAAAAAAAAAAAAAATTGCACTTGGTTCTTGTATATGATATGTAATGGCAATGATGTAATCTTTCTAGTCTGGCTTCCACTCACAAATGGAATGATCATTAATGGTGTTGCTCATACACCATTGTCATAATAAAACCTTATAAACTGGAGTTTTGTAAATCCTATTTTCTTTTTTCATACATATTCCTTGGGGTCGGAAGAAGGAAATAACCCAAGAGTACAATTGCTTTGTGTGGCTGTCGTTGGTGCAAAAGGGCTGCAAAATAGAAAATGGTGAGAGAAAAGTTTGCTTCAAGGTGCGTTACGAATGTCACTTTTTAAGATAATATTTGCCCCTACCAATAATGGTATGCACACGGGTTACAAGCAAATTTATTTCTAAGATACAATGAAGTTCAAAACAAGTCTGTTTGTCTAACTACATTATGCACACACGAAATTAAACTCTGAATATTCTCAGATTTTACTATTCAACCAAGAGATTAAAAATCTGTTCTATGCAAAATGAACAGATCTTAATAATAAATTTTGAAGAAATGAAAACTTTTGAAAAAGAAAATTTTGAAATTGCCTTCTTAAACTCTATCATTAGATTGGTAAGCCAATGAATTTATTTATAGAGAGCCAAAGATGTGAATGAAAAGTTGTATTCTTCTGAATCTGTTCTGGCCTAAATCAACAAAACACCTCTCCTTTGAGGAAGGCATGACTCGAACCCAGTCCCATGAAGTAAAGTAGAAATCCTATAACACTAAGCCTAGTAATGAATCATGGCATACATATAGACCCAAAGAGTTATAACCATAAGCTATTGCTTATAAACTTTCCCTCATCTCTCTTTCCAAAATAATTCATAATTTTCAAAAATAAATCCTAACATATTATTAATAATAAATATAATATATATTATTTTAAAAATATTTACAACACTGTCGAGGCTTCCACAAAATTTGCAGACCCCAGGCTTATATGACGAATATGGGGATTTTTATTTTTATTTGGTCCGGCTGAAAGTTTTGCTTTCATAAATTCAAAAAATATCTCTCTTGAAAAATCTTCTCAAATATTTTAGAAACTTTCAGTAAAGAAAAAGTCTTCAATCCAATTTCACTCAAATCAATAGTTAGAAAGCTTAGTTTGGATTGAGAAACACTCTCAACCCATTTCATTTCATTTCATTTAATCATTATAATTTTTCATAAATTTTCATATAAAATACAATAAATAATTCAACTTTTTTAAATTCTGAAATAATAATAATATTAAAAATTAATATTCTAATAATATTTTATTCAATTTTTAACTTTCATTTCAAATTATTATTCAAATCTAACCTTAAACTTGCCATCAGTGCAGCTTTAGGTTGGGCCCACTTGATATTAGGTTTAGAAAAACCTCTTATTGGAACCCAATCTCTTTTGCACTTAAGCTGGGTTTGGATTATAGTGATGATACTGGTTACTGCGTCCAGCCCAACAAAGATTATTTGGTCTCACTCATTGTCAATGGGTTCAGGGTCAGGGATACTTCTAGTTAGACGAATATCGAAGAGTTGGTGCTAAACCCATTTAAAAATCTGTCTGAAATTCACATGAAAAGTGTAGAATAGAAGACAAGAGGGGAGAAGACGAGAAGTTAAATGGAGCTATGGTGGCCTCGTGCAGGCCAGGTCATCTTTGACAACACAGGAATCTTCAGACAGACCCAATCAAAATCAAAGCGTGGCTCTTTTTACCAATTAATTTACACAAACTCGTAGGGATATATGCTGAGAATCAAAGGTCTAAAAGGCAGCTTACCATAAACACAGAATTTTCTTTACTCTTAAATATGCCACAAAGAACAAAAGGAAAAGTTGGATGAATAATGTTGCATTTGAGTAGTGAGGTATTCTCGGATATTTTGTTAATAGTAGTGAAAAAATAATAATAAAATATTAAATAATAATGAATAGTAATAAATAAATAAATAATAATGAGACTCTGAAATACCATTCTCTTATCCAAACTGAGACCAAATTCATATATTGGAACATCTCTCCTAGCAACAGTAGCTTCGAAGCAAACCCAAAAACGGACCCATCTGCCAGACAGACTGCATCACAGACAGCTGCCCAAAATACCATCCCAAAAAAGGGGTCGTGACTCGTGGGTGAGTTTTTAAAGTCAATTTTGTGCCATCATTGTTCAGAGTTCAGACGCCATGGCTCAAATCCAACACGACACAAAATCGATAATAGCACCCACAACAAGCAGAGACTGCCACCATGCGTGCCCCGACCTTGTTGGCTTGTTATCTTAAGCACGTTGTGGTGGAAAGTTAAGAAGATAACATATATTATTCAAATAAAACACCAAAGCTAGATGGTTCCATGTGATCCAACATGCCAACCCAGTTTAGGCCTCGCCATTAACACCACATACCAGAACTGGAACGAGAAAAACAAAACAAAACAAAGAACAAAAGTTGTGAAGTTCTTATCATCTAACTCGGGACTCATAGTACTTTTTATCATTGACCAAGACTTTTAATGCTCTTTGAATTTCAGCCGTCTATTTGCGCCTCTCCTTTTCTTTGCTGCATTCACAAATCTAGCTATTCAAATGGTTGATTATAGCCCCAAGTTTCAGGTACAAAGACATGGGGCATCTGTTACAGAGCATGCCCGATCTTGGGGCAATGGTCAACCCCTTCAGATCATGAGGAGAATCTTTGCAAAAATAGAAAAAGCCATTAATGAACTCGCTTACTAAAAAGCTAGCCATGTCCCATGGTACAGCATCTTCTTGAAGAGGTCTCTCTCTTTAAAACCATCACCCAGATCAATTAACAAACCCAACTACCGACTACTTCAATTCACCTACCATTCCTCTGATTTGGATAGAGTCCAAGTGGTGCAACCCTCAGATCAGCCTCTTATCATCCCCCCACTTTTTTCACCAACACTGCCAAAATCTTACCCAAAACCTGAATGAAAAGTCAAAAAAACATGAAAGGTACAAAAGATCGGTGGCTCTGAAATCCCGTTAATATCTCAACAGCTACCAATTACAGTTCCATCCACCAAAAAAACAAATCAGGACACCCAACATGACATTTTTTCCATTTAGGATAAATAAAAAAAGCTTCCGAACCCATTGCTTAACGCCTTAACCTAAATTTACAGAAATTATTCGATAAAATTGTCGAGAAAACATCACCAACCGAGAAAACAATGGATTTATTCGACGGATGCAGGATGTGATGTTCCCTACAAAGCTCAAATCTACAACAGTTGTGGTCCGACAACAAAACGAAAAACATAGTACCCAACCCAATAGAAAATGTTGAAGAACTGAAAATTAAAGCAAAAAAAATGTATAAAAGCCCGGACGTATCAACAGTGTCACTGAGTTCTAACTTCTAAACCGTTGACAAACTTTTATTGGCCACAAGAAAGTGCCCAAAATACCCTTTCAAGAAATTGGTGGGAAAACCGAAAACCCACAACTTCCATTGGCGAAGCCAATAGTTCGAACACAAGAAAAAAACCCAACACGAACAACACCATGGCCATTTCGAGTTTACAGAAATCTTAATGCTACAAAATCATCAGCACCATACAACATTTCCTGAAACTAAAACCCATTTACAATCAGTTCCAAGTGGGCAAGATAACACCAACCAGAAACAGAGAAGTCCCATGAAAAAAATCCACCGTGTTTCTTCACCACCACCACCACAATTTGAAATACCAGCGCTCCAAATTAAACAGGCCCATGAGTCATGACAGAAATGAACAAACAGGCAAGGAAACGAACCATGGTTATCAAATTTAACACATTATAAAGTGAGTCAATCCACAGAACTCACATCATACACAAGACAGTCTTTGTGTGTTTCTTTTTCATGGTACGTTAGAGTTCCAAGTTTCTTGGAACGTATATGTTGGCAAAAAAGGCAAAAATAAACACCAATAGAAACCCAGCCCAAATAGCTTCACCGGCCATGAACTTTCTCTGTAACGACAATAGAAAGAAGAAATTGAGATCCAAACACGCGAGTAGCAAGTTTAGTGTTAACCTTCCCCCCAATTCCCCCTTCTCTCTCTCTCTCTCTCTCTCTCTCGCATTTTAGTACTAACACTTGCACAAGATAACGCCGAGACCCTCTCTCGACTCTGTCACCCTCTTTCTCTCTCTTGCAATATTTCCCATTTTTTTTACATGTTTTGATTATTCCATATTTCTGTTCTGTATAATCCAAGATTACGATTTTGTATATAAGGTATTGTATATTAAATTCTCGTTCTTTTACTTTCTCTCTCGCCCCGACTCTGTCATCTTCTCTCTTTTGGAAAATTTCCCAAACTTTGCGACCCAAAAAAAATCTTTTTAACTTCATATTTCCACTCTCCGTAATCAAAGATCACAATTTTTTGTCCAGAATTGTATCATGTATTGTTTTCTCCTGTATCTGTCTCTGTCTATCTCTCTGCGCACTGAAGCAGTAAGAGAAAGAGCGAGCAGATCCATATGCTAACAGAGTTCACTGATTCAATCTTCTACGATTGATTTCTCCAACATTCTCTTTCACAGTTGTCTTTTTTCTCTCACGAATTCGGGTTTCCATTAGTGTGCCTATTGGGAAAAAAGAGTTGTTCAGACCGTATTCTTGCGATGACTCTGTTTCTTGCAAAATTAGGGTTTATGGGTGTTCTTGGGTCTGGCGTTTGATGTGAAATTCAAAGTTTTTTGGAGTATCCCAATTCGAATTCGAAGTCGTGGATTTTTGTTTCTTTATTCGTTAGTGACAATGATAATCAAGCGGAATTTGAAATCCCAAATGCCGAGTCTGAAAAGGAGCAAACTCGGTGACTCGGCGGGTGACGACGAGGAGAACTCGGCAGTGACTCGGAAGAAGAGGAAGACTAAGGACAGCAACAACAAGAATGGGTATTACCCTCTCAATCTTCTTGGCGATATCGCCGCTGGTATAATCCCCGTGGGCTTTGAAGGGATTATCAGTACGGAGAAGGGCTTCGCTGCTTCGTGGTGCACCGAATTGTCGTGCTCACCCGGGGAAGTCGAGTCGAAAACACGGGTCCGGGATTTGACAAGAGCGAAGGTGAAAAGTAATCCTACAGTTGTGGCTGAGGTTTCACGGCCGCCACTGGTGAAAACATCTCGAGGCCGGGTTCAGGTACTTCCTTCACGGTTTAATGATTCGGTTATCGAGAATTGGAGGAAAGACAGCAAGACTAGCTTGCGTGATTATAGTTTTGATGAAGATTCTGAATGCAAAAAGGATAAATTTAGCTTTAAAAGGCCAAAAATCAGTAGTCAGGAGACGAAAAGATCTGGTCACCTTGAGAAAAACGGGTTCAAGAGTAGGGAATATGCAACATTGTGTGACGAAGAGGAGGGGGCGGAAGAAGGGCATGTCGGGTTTAAGATTTTCAATGATATTAGGAAGTATTCGAGTTCGCGGAGTACCCTGACATCGGTAAACGAACAGTTCGGGGAAGATGAGAAGTACCTGGTAGAGCAAATTGAGGAGCAGATTGAGTTTTTGGAGAATGGTGGGAGGAAAGACGGGTTGTATGGACCGGAGGACTTCTATTCAGGTGACATAGTGTGGGCAAAGCCGGGAAAGAAAGAGCCCTATTGGCCTGCCATTGTGATTGATCCAATGACGCAAGCGCCTGAATTGGTTTTGAGGTCTTGTATAGCAGATGCGGCTTGTGTGATGTTTTTTGGGTACTCTGGAAACGAGAATCAAAGGGTATGAAATACTTTTTACGCAGAGCTTTGTTCGTTATTTTTTTTAACTGGTGTTTTTTATTGGGTCCAGAAGAATGTGGGTATTGAATGTGATACTTCAATGATCTTAACCAGGATTATGCATGGGTCAAGCGCGGGATGATTTTTCCCTTTACGGATTATGTAGACAGGTACGTTATTGTTGGTTCTTTGGGATTTGGATTTGATTCGTGTAATATAAAGTGACCTTTGTGCTTACGAGAGTTTATGCTTGGTCTAGGTTTCAGGAGCAGTCTGAATTGATTCGCTGCAAGCCATGTGAATTTCCGATGGCTATGGAAGAGGCATTTTTGGCAGAAAATGGTTTTACAGAGAAGTTGATAGCAGATATAAACATCGCAGCTGGGAACACAATCTGTGATGAAACTATTCAGCTTAGGGGGATTCAAGAAGCTACTGGTTCAAACCAGGATCTGGACTGTCACAATGCTAACCAGGCAAGTTGCATTCCGGTACTTCTTTCTGCTTTCATCCTTGTGTAACTGCATAGAGTTGCTCAAAATTCCTCTGGCTGAGTATAATAAAAATAAAAATCAGCAGAACCTGGTTTGCTATAGAATTTCTGCATGACTTTTTGATTGGAATATGTAATTGTGAGGGTAACTCATACTGCTCTTCTTGTTCAAGAATGTAAAGAGAGTAAAGAAAACAAAACTTCAAATCTTATAGATATCAAATTTGTCTGACTCAAGGGGAAATAACTTTGGTCAACTGAGTCTCTTTGTCCTAATTATTGGAAGTTTTGTTTTGTTAAGGAGCCCTCTATGAGATAAGTCTTCAGCGCAAATTACATTTCTTTTCGTCTGCTCTCTTTTCTGCACAGCCAACTGGAGACTAGAAGTTTTTTCTTTAATGTCCTTGCAATTTCCATGATATGGTATTTCTTTCCTCTATGCAGAATGTAATTGGGAAAAAGAAAGCCACACGTCCTTGTGAAGGCTGTGGTACGACCCTTCCTTTCAAAATGACAAAGAAATTTAAGACTGCAACTCCTGGAGGACAGTTTCTATGTAAAACGTGTGCTAGGGTTCGTATGACCTGTCTTGTTGTATGGTGCTTTTTATACAAGTTTTCTAAACCAACTTCTCAAATAGATTTTTGCCTGTGGTACGTTGTGTTATCATATCTGCTTACACTAGTTCTTATCCCAGTTAACAAAATCAAATCATTATTGTGGCATATGCAAGAAGATTTGGAATCATCCGGACAGTGGAAGTTGGGTGAGGCCCCCTACTAACTATTCCAGAGTTAATATAATTTTTTCTTTTTTCTTTTGGAAAATAAGAAGTCTATTACACAAAATTGTGTTTGGGTGTCCTGCTAAACTAGGTACGCTGTGATGGTTGTAAAGTTTGGGTGCATGCTGAGTGTGACAAAATTTCCAGCAACCTTTTTAAGGTTTCTCCCTCACTTGATATCTGCATAATTACATAATAAAAGACATTTTGGACTTCCCTGACTATAATTTATTTGTGCTTCATAGAATCTGGGGGGTACCGATTATTATTGCCCAACTTGCAAAGCAAAGTTTGATTTTGAGTTATCAGATTCTGAAAAGTCAGAAAAGTCAGAGCTAAAAGTCAAGTAAGTCTGTTTTTTAGTTTTTAGTTTGGTGAGTTCAAGTAAGTCTATTCTACCTTTTTTGTAGTCATTTTTTTTTTCAAATTTTACAATGGTAATGAACATGGCTGTAACCATGAAGAGGATGATGATGGAATGACAATGAGCAGCAGTAGCTGTTGTATTATTCTTGTTCCAGTCTTTGTTGTTGTCATCGTCGTTGTCATCTTAATAATTATAGTTTATTCTTGTTTTCAAGCCATATCACATCTGACATTCAGATTGGTATTGAATTTGTCTCTTCACCCTGTATGTCTAATTATTTGAGAGTCTTCGTTGCAGATGGAACAGAAATGATGGTCAATTGGTGCTACCTAACAAGGTTACCGTGTTTTGCAATGACATAGAAGGCATATATTTTCCAAGTCTTCACTTGTAAGCGTATATAGCTTCATAAATGCTTACTTTTTTTTTCCGTTTTATGATTGTATTTCCATAACATAATCCTATAAGCCTTATAAAAAAAAAAAACATAATCCTATAAGCCTTTGTCAGCAAAGTAAACTCAAGGAGAGATGGTGGATTAAACCCTAGTAAAGATTTTTTCATTATAAAAATATTTCATCTAGATTTTTTTTTTTCAATTTTATTAATGGAAGAAAAATCACTATCCAAGAACACAAGATGTATACATCAGATATACCTAATTAGAGAAAGTAAAGAGGTCCAGAAAATTTTGGAAACTGAAGCTAGAGAAAGTGTGCATCCGTCTAGAGTATATCAAACAACAAAGCTTTGGATTCTGCCATTGTCTCTATAATATCTTTGAAGCTTCGATTGTTTCTTTCCTACATTTTGCACTACATTACATTGATTGGATCTATTCTCAGCAAGAGTCTGCTGTGATAACTCTTAAATCCTACTTTCTAACATGCTAATAGAGCTGTCACCCGTCTAGGCATCACCCACTCTCTTACCACAAAGTGGTAACAATCTCACAATGGAATAAGAGGTAATCCACTGTTTTCTCCATTCCTTTTACGTATGCATTACCTCCTTAGGTTCTTCAAGGTTATGATCTTCCCTATTGCTACTGTCCAAACAAAAAAATGCACTCTTGGGTGCTTGCTCTCCAGAGGGACTTCCATGGAAAGCTGTGTATTACCTGGGCTAGAATGAAATAAAGAGGCCCATGTCCCAATCCATTGCCCCTGATACAGTCGACCTCCCATGGAGGGGATCCATTTAAAAGCTGTTAATGATCTGCCACCTATGAATCCTTAGTCTGAGCAATACGGAATAGATCTGGAAAGGGCCCTTGAGGCTGATCTCCACGCCACACATCAGTAACACTGTTACTGCAAATGTTCAGATGTTGACAAAGACCATTAGCGTCATGCTTCACTCTGTGGTTTATTACTTACACCCTTAACTTGTGTGCTGTTTTTATGGTGAGAGGCAACGAAGAAATCTTGAAATTTAAATTTTCTTGCCACTAGTGGACTCTTGTATACTTCCTGTGTAATTGTGTAATACTGAACTAGTGCAACACCTTCTCTTGAATTTTAATAAAATTTCACTTGTTAAAAGAAAAAAAGAAATTCTCTGGGCACTCTAGTAACTAATTTGAGACAATAAGCTGTAATGCTTTTGGATCACTGGATGATGATTGTTACTTAGGGTTAAATTTTCTATAATTATTTCTTTTCCCTGTGGCATGCATATTGGAACAAAATTGGATTTTGTTAGCTGATCATTACCTTCGATTCTGTAATGTGTTTTTAAATCTGAAAATGTTTTCTTTAAGTTCTTTTTTTTCCCCTTCTGTTTCAGAGTCATCTGCAATTGTGGGTTTTGTGGGACAGAAAAGCAAGCACTTAGTGACTGGGTAAAACATACAGGTTCCAAATTGAAAAATTGGAGGACTAGTGTTAGGGTGAAAGGCTCCATGCTGCCATTGGAACAATGGGTTTGTATTGTGCTTCATTTTTACATTTTTCCGTATTGTACATCTCATCCCTCATGTCTATCTTGGCATGTTTAGATGGATTCATTTTATGGGAATAATGTATTTGTAGTTGTTGTTGGATTGATACTAGGGTTTTACCTGCATAAGGAAAACTCCAACTAATTATAAAATTAGTTTTTCAACCATCTTCTGCATAGGTTTAGAACCAATTGTTTTAATCTGCTATTTATACAGTCCACAGTCTTCAAAATATTTTGTAATATACACAATAAAGTGTGTAACTGATCATACTCATTTTGTTAACATAGATATTGATTTGTTGTGACTGATAAAAAAAAAAAAAAAAGATATTGATTTGTTGTGAAACTTGGAA
Organism: Juglans regia; assembly: GCF_001411555.2. Lineage (NCBI taxonomy): Eukaryota > Viridiplantae > Streptophyta > Magnoliopsida > Fagales > Juglandaceae > Juglans > Juglans regia. The sequence goes on from NC_049913.1 coordinate 38,175,169, forward strand.
AAGCATAAATTGCTTCTCTCTGTATTTTATTTTATTTACCTTTGGAAACAATAGAATTTGAGCCATGATGCGGGTGTTTGGCATGGAGTATGAATCTGATAACATAGCATAGTTGCAGCTGGTGGCTAGCTCCAACTTAAATTTACAAATGCAGGAGTGTTCAAACATGGCCAACTAGATGACTTAATCCTTGTCTACATCATAGTTTCTTGAGTTTTGCTACTCATCATCACCAAACACCACACACCACACTTCTTCTTTTTTTTTCTCTGTGCGGTATATGGATGATGAGTAAAAGAATTCAATAAGTTTAAGAAGAATAAAACCATAGGCATCCTCTTTTGCTGTATATTCTTACGCTTGACATCGTAAATATAAGCTTTTTCATTAATATCTGCAAAATTGTTGCTTGTCTAATGGCTTTCCCCACCTCAAATCTAGCTTATATGCTCAGCACCTTTTCTGGGGATTGCTCTCTGCTAATTCCATGTTTCATAAGTTCTTTTAAGAGGCTTCACATTGCAATTCCAGTTTTGAAGTTTAACGTGTATTCTGGATTCTAGAACCTTTGAATACACTATATCATTCTTTTCCTTTTCTCACTTTATTCTGCTGAGACAATCTTCTTAGTTATAAGAACAATGCTTGTGTGCACTGTCCTTTGTTTTCATCTCATGGGCCCTTACAAATTTGTGAACCTATAATATATTTATCTATTTTAATGCATTTTCCTTTGACTTTGCAGATGCTGCAGTTAGCAGATTATCATGAGAATGCTATTGTTTCTGTAAGAACTAAGAAACCTTCCATAAAAGAACGAAAGCAGAAGTTGCTAACATTTTTGCAAGGTATATAGCTTCCTCCAACTATAGAATTTTACACTTTGATGAGTTGCACCAACTGTTCTGCTGATAATTGTACCAATGGGCTGCTTTCTCAATTTTACTATGACAGAGAAGTACGAACCTGTTTGTGCTAAGTGGACAACGGAGCGGTGTGCTGTTTGTAGATGGGTTGAAGATTGGGATTATAACAAGATTATCATATGTAACCGGTAAGGTCAATATGTCTTCTCATATTTGCGTGATAATTAATCGTCAAGTCTTAAAATGATTCAAGAAAAACCTTTACATACATACATATTATGTGCGCGCGCACACAAACACCCACACACCCATATATATATATATATATATATATATATGTAAGTTTGTTAAAGCATGCTTGATTAGAGAATAGAAGGACCATTGTCTGGTGCAAGTACATATTCAAGCCTTGAGAGGAGACACATCATGTCAAAAACGACCATATTCAAGCTACTCCTTCTGGACCTCCCTTAAGGGGGACTCGCACTGCGTGATGAATCCTTATGTTTAATTCCTGAGGACTGGAAACTTTTATAGTTCTGTTTGAATGTCGTTAAATTCTACACAAACGCACACACAGAGATAAACCCTTTCTGTGATTGTTTTCCAATCATACAAAGTTTTCTGGGACAACTTTGATTGATAGCAACTTGTCAACCACTTCAAAGCTGAACCATTCCTTTTCTTCCAAATGACCCATATAAGACCAGATTAAATTGAATTGTTGAATGACAACACTCACCTATGAACATGCATTGCGAAAAAGAAACAGTCATAGATTTGAAGACAGCACATGGACAACGAAGGAACTTAGAGCTTTCTTTTTTAATATACTATTATTGGATAGCTACCCATTTATGTTTACCTACCTTCAGCCTCCAGAATTTTCTTTGGTTTTTTAATTTTTCAAGCTAGTTGCAATTAATATATATCCCATGTGTATTTGGATGATGCCTTTTTGATTGTTAATAAGATTATCTTGCTTACAAAAAAAACCATCATATCGATATATATATTATTTTGCTCTTGCTCTGAGTTGAGGAGGTAAATCTTTTTGGTGTAACCCGTGAAATATTTCACATGCACCTAAAGTTTGCTCTCGGTTGTGCAAGTTAGTCTGCTTATCTCCCATTCATTATTGTTAAGTCCTATTATACATGCTAACAGAAAATAGAATTTTTTTTCTTGGTTCCTCAAAAGAAATGATACTCTTTATGGGAGCTGTTACTATATTTACTGGAGGTTCTGCCTTATTAGATGATTGTACTGAATCTCACTGTTGATTCATTTTGTTCATTTCAGATGTCAAATAGCTGTTCATCAAGAGTGCTATGGAGCAAGAAATGTCCGGGATCTCACTTCATGGCTTTGCAAAGCATGTGAAAAACCTGAAATCAAGCGGGAGTGCTGCCTTTGCCCTGTAAAAGGCATGTTCATTTACATAGAATTAACTTTCATGAGTGTCAAGCTGGTCGGTTGGGAATTTAAAGTTCGCCTTGGTTTCATTATACTTGTTTTTTGGAATTTATTCTGCAAAATTATGAGCTGTATTTGTCTATTTTCTATAGCAAAACAAGCCTTTCATTCTTTTTGGGTTTAGGCACTTAATAAGGTGGATGTGACTTAAAAAATAAAGTTGCATTTATGATGGTAGCTTTCCTCAGCTAAAGATGGTTATTTTACTTCTGGCCTGAGGTTGCCATTTTCATCTCAAATAACTTCTTTACATACATGTGAATCATTACTCATCAAGCATTGGTAAAGTTGGCTTCAACATGCTATCATGATTTGATATCTTATTTGTATTTGGGTTATATTTTTTGTGCCCCTCAGGAGGTGCTCTAAAGCCAACCGATGTCGACACATTGTGGGTTCATGTCACATGTGCTTGGTTTAGACCTGAAGTTTCTTTTGCTAGTGATGAAGTGATGGAGCCAGCTCTGGGGATCTTGTGTATACCATCCAATTCATTTGTAAAGGTGGAATATCTGAAGTAAACGGGACTTCTTTTTGGTCGTTCCAACGAAAGTCCTCCATTCACCCATACATCTCATCATTTAGAATAAAGTTTCATATTGAAAAATTTGAATATCTCTTGAGGGATCACAGTTCTTGAATCTAAATGGTATTTTAATGTGTCCCCTGCTCAATCTTTTTTCCCTCTTTTTGGGCAAAAAAAAGGTCCTATTCACACCATTGAAAATAATGAGGAATGATTCATTCAATATCATCATAGTTTTATGTGACCTTGGTAAATTGTTGAATGATTTAAGTCTTGTTTAATTATCTGATTTTGGTCTTAATGAATGCATGCTGATTTTAAATGGGTTAATTGGTTATTGAAAGTTTTAGGCATAACAATCTAATTGCAACCTGTTTTCTTGAAATTCAGATTTGTGTAATTTGCAAGCAAATTCATGGTTCATGCACACAATGTTGCAAGTGCTCCACTTATTTCCATGCCATGTGTGCATCAAGGGCAGGGTATCGCATGGAGGTACGTTAGAATAATAACCAAACAAAGGAAACTTGGAATTACAGAAACCACCTTTGTGACCAAAAATAAAATTGATTATGTAATGTCTAAAATATTGATGAACTGGTGAAAATAGTGTGGGTTGAATATGCCAATGAGTTCCTGCATACAGAATAATATACATTATGTAATTGTATTCATACCATCAGGCTACGAGATAATATACCTAGTCTAACTTTATCAAAACCCACCTTTTTTGTCTTTTAGCCTTTTGATTCTTCCTATATTGGTTTAAATGGCACTTAATAAAGTGCTTTTCTTTTGGATTAGACTTATGAGTATTCTGTCAATACAGTGTTACATTTCTCCCTTGTAAATTTCAGTTGCACTGCTTGGAGAAAAATGGTAGACAGATCACGAAGATGGTTTCTTATTGCGCCTATCACAGGTATAGAATCCTCATGTCTGAAATATCCCTCCTTTTATCTTTCTTTTTTCTCAATCACTTGTGCTTAGAATTATCGATTTGAATTACCTTGTTATCATACCTTGAAAGCAATTACTCCTGTGCTCTCTACAGTTTTAGCCTTTTGTCTTTATGGTATCATCTTCATTGCAGGGCTCCAAATCCGGATACAGTTTTGATTATCCAATCTCCTCTTGGAGTATTTTCTGCCAAAAGCCTCCTCCAAAATAAAAAGAAGGCTGGGTCTAGGCTAATTTCATCCAACAGAAAAAAGATCAAAGAGATACCCAGAGAAGAAACTACTGAGCTTGAGCCATTCTCAGCTGCTAGGTGTCGGATCTTTAAAAGATTAAACAATCACAAAAAGGTACTTTCCATGAGATTCTTTGATCTTCATGCCCGATATATTTGCCCTTGAATTAAATTTTCAGAACACTTCTGCTGCTTCTTAATTGAAATATAAGGTTGCAGGCAGGGACCCTTTTTCCCCTTTTTTTGGCTTTCTTGGAGACGGGTTGCCCGTCAGAAAGAGTTCACAAAGAGTGTTGGGCTAAATTGTGATAATGGATAGTTTATATTGCTGAAAGTGGCGGCGAAGTAGACTAGTTAATACTTTCTGGCTAAATTAATTATGCTTTTAATGGCTCAAACATATACACCTGGCTGGTTCCAAGGTTCCAAATTAGTTATACATGTTTGGGATTCTGGAAGTCTTTTTTCCTTATAATAATGTTGAACTCGCTATTCTTCTCACTTTTCTTCTTTTTTTATTTTATTTTCAATCCTCTCTAGAGAACAAAAGTCGAAGCAATTGCCCACCAAGTGATGGGTCCCTGTCACCATCCTTTAGGAGAAATACAACGTCTGAACACTGGCAGAGTAAGTTTCTTCTCTTTTCTAGATAAGATGCAACTGTAAACATATGTTCCTTGTGATTTTGAGGGATTCAACATATCGATATAGAGGTCACATGCTTTTTTTTTCTTAGCAGGTATTAGAGGAGCCTAAAACGTTTTCTTCTTTCAGGGAACGGCTTTACCACTTACAGGCAAATTTTCATACTCTCTGTTATATACTAATCTACTTTATGGGCTGGGTTCCTGACTATTTTTTGGGTGTACATATATGATTGCAGAGAACCGAAAATGATAGGGTTTGCTGTGGTAGATCTGGTATACATGGATGGGGGCTTTTTGCACGCAGAAACATTCAAGAAGGAGAAATGGTATGCTGGTTAAAGCTAGAACATTGATAAATGGCAGAAGCATGCTTTTTTATCTGTCTACTTCCCCTTTAATATTACCTATATAGAGAAATTATGTAGGAATATGGTTTGTGATTGATTCCTAGGCATCTGGATAATGACTTCTTTGTGAGTTTCATACCGATGGAAAAAAAAAAAAGAAGAAGAAGAAAAAGTGGTCAACTTAACTCTAATGATATTTTAAGTCCCATGTTCTAATAATGTGAAATATATAGGTGTACCTTGCTCATGGAATTGCGCACTCATTTCAAGAGCTATGTAAGCAGTATTTAACTAATTTAAAACACAGTTGTCCTCTATCTATTTCTAATGCAATTTAGAACACGAGATCGATTCAACCCAGTGTAAGATTCTTTTGAACCTGATTCTTGAAGAATATGCGCCATTTAAGTATACATTTGTTTGTGTGTCTGTGGCTATGACCCGTGCATGTCTTTGTCTGGGGTGATGAAGCAGTTTTTGTTTTTGGTATGATTGCTGTATGGAAAGCCTGAACTTTTGAAGTTTCCGTAGCATCTTCTACCCTTCTTTTATATTTTTATAATTTCCTTCCCTTTTGTTGTTCCACGCCCTGAGGATTCTGCAGTGTATTTGGCTTTCCTCGTGACATATGATCACAGTCTTTCATGTGGAATATGGTCTGTAGGTTCTTGAATATCGTGGCGAACAAGTCAGGCGCAGTATTGCAGACCTGAGGGAGGCGCGCTACAGATTGGAAGGCAAAGACTGCTATGTGAGTTGTTAAAGAATAGATTGCTTTTGTTATTTCTTTTCTTTTTCTCCTTCGTGCAGGTACGATTTTGATACATTATCTTGCAGCTTTTTAAGATCAGCGAAGAGGTTGTGGTGGATGCCACGGATAAAGGAAACATAGCACGTCTAATTAACCATTCGGTGAGTTGTTTTTGTTAAAGGATGGGGTGTATTACTTTAGGATGCTTGCTTCTCTAGCAGTTCTTCCTCATTTCCTCATCAACTTAAAAAAAGAAAAGAAAAAGAAATTGCTTGACATGCTCATCTTATATGAGCAGCCTTTTGGTTCATTTCTTCACCTAATAATGCAACTATGGTTGTCATTTATACTTACTGTGCTGCCTTGGATCAAACTGTTATCCAGTGTATGCCCAATTGCTATGCGAGAATTATGAGTGTGGGTGACGATGAAAGCCGCATAGTACTTATTGCCAAGACTAACGTATCTACTGGTGACGAGCTAACGTAAACACTCATTCCTCTCTTTTTTTTTAACTGTCTCTCTTGCTCTTTATCTCTTTCTTCGCTTTTGCTAATGCATTATCGTTGGTTGCATCTTTTGCAGGTATGACTACTTGTTTGATCCTGATGAGCCTGATGAATTTAAAGTCCCTTGTTTATGTAATGCTCCAAACTGCCGGAAGTTCATGAATTAGAACACAGCATAGGCCATTGTTTCTCCGCAAGGAACACTAACCCATCTCCCTCGTGGGATCTTACAGTTATACAAAAATTTGTAAGTTTTGTTGATGAAAAAAAAAAATCATAGTGTATTTTTCTTGCTTTCTTTTTACTTTATGTCTTCTTTTGACAATCTTAATGCTTATAAAAGCTTTAGATAGGCTGGCCAGCCTTTGTGTATATATATTCCTATTCACATTTCATCTTTCTAGTTAAAGGCTAATCCATTTTTATAATTTATTACTTCAATCCAGAGCTTTAGAGGTGGCTTTTATACTTGTTGGGTAAGCATCCATTTCATAGCTGGATATAGGGCTGGGCTCCGACTCCGACGGAGTCGGAGTGCTCGTTTCCGACAAGAGTCGGAGCCAAATTGGAGCTCCGACTCCGACTCCGAACTGGAGTCGGAGTCCGACTCCGATCGGAGGTCGGAGCTCGACGTGCGCTCGACGTAGCGCTCGAGCGGAACTCTTTCAGAGAGGTTCGCTCGACTTTCGCTCGAGCGAACCTCTCTGGAAGAGGTTCGCTTGACTTCCGCTCGACCTGTTGCTCGAGCAGAACTCTTCCAGAGAGGTTCGCTCGACTTCCGCTCGACATGTCGCTCAAGCCAATGTTCAATACAACGTGTGCTCGACTTGCGCTCGACACCTCGCTCGAGCGCAAGTGTACAGTAAAAAAAAATTCGGAGTCGGAATCGGAGCTTCTTGGAGCTCCGACTCCGACTCCGACTCCGAATAGATATTCGGAGCTACTCCGAATTCCGACTCCGAATTTCGATGACTCCGACGAAGTCGGAGTCAGAGTCGGAGCGGAAGTCGGACGGAGTCGGAATTTTCGGAATTTTGCACACCCCTAGCTGGATATGTGGGTATGGGGGAAGAATTCTTCTAATCAACTACTATTCACTACCTCATACCCTATTAAAAAAAAAAATTATAGATATGAGGTGTAAAAGTGAATGGTGGTTGATGTATAGAATTCCTCGGATATGGGTCTCTCTTTGATTGATCAAAAGCTAGCAAGCTTTTTGTCCTTCCCGCTAATCTCAAATTATTTTAGGTCCAGGTGTATTTGGTCCAGTTGGAACTGGACCCATCCCACATCCAATGGATCCATTTCTTATTAGAACTAATGTTTTAAATTTTATACTGTACCGGCCGATATTTATTGTACCGTGGTAGTGATTAATATAGGAAATGTATTTGTTTCGTACTAGGTCAAATATTAGTTGTACCGGTGCGTTTCAATCAATACTAGCCCCTTTTTGGTGTACTGGCCGATTTCTATGTACCGACTAATATTGTTTTTTGTAATTAATGTAAAAGTTCTAACGTTTTCATAATTTCCACTTCAATTTTCACATCTAAAGACTATTATTGTCTGAAACTTTTTTAATCTCCTTTTCTTGTAGACTAAAAATCAAATCCCTACTTTCCTTTTCATCATGATGAATAATTATTTTTTAAAATAGTTGAATTGAGAACGTAGAAATATTATTGAGTTTTATAAATATGTGTTTTAACTTTTTAAGACTTTCATTAATGTTTTTTTGAAATATAATTTATAAATATATAATTAATTTATTATATATAAATTATTTTGAAACGATATCAGTATCGAAATATTTCATTCCAATACTTTAAAAAATGGTATTCAAAACTTTAGTTGGAACTGGAAGCAAGCCTGATCCTAAACAAGGAGAAGTTATTACACCTTCGAATAAAGATAACATATCACTTTTTTTATATTTATTGAAAGATATAAATATCTTAAACCATTAAAGAAAACTGAAAACTATATTAAATAGTGCGGAAATCCACCCACAAGGTGTGGTTCATCCACCCCAAGAGGGGTTCAATCACATTGGCTGCCACCACAAGGCCGACCACCCCCGGCAGCCACCCTAACACCAGGGTGATCAGCAGCCACTCCAATGGCCAGGGTTGCAAGATCCACCCCAAGGTGGCTTAAACCACTCCTCTAGTAAAGATCATATTTTTTCTCAAATAAAAAAGGAAAAAAAAAAAGGGATTAATAATCGTGAAAATCTTAAAAATAATATTTAGAACTTTTTTTAAAAATAATTTTTTTAAAAACTTTTAGAAAATTTTATTTCGGAAGGAAGAAAATAGGAAACATCATAATTTGTGATTGTCAATCAAAATTGTCCAAGAAAATTTGTATATTTTCCCAAATTTTTTTCCTAGTTTCTTTGCAGACGACTCGCTGTACTAGAGTAAAGGATGAGGAGATAAATAACTGGGTCGAGGAGTTTCGAACATCCGACCCAGGTGTCATTTCTATATATAGAAGAAAATAGACCGTACGATTTTTAAAATTTTATTTTGAGAGCATTCACTCTTTCAATAGAAAACTGAATTAAAAAACAGTAAAGAGCGAATAAGAAATAGTAGTGGAATGGAAATGCAGGTGTGTGGGGGAGTGGTGCACGAGTGGATGCTATCCACCATTCAACCTAATAACTCAAGAAGATGAACACACAGAAAGGCAACAGAATATGCAGGTGTTAGAACTTAGGACAAACACGGATATACCTGATCTTCTCGGGGGACGAGCATCATTGGAGGGCCACCCAGCACAAAAAATAAAAGTCCAGCAGTACGGCAACCACGGACTAGAGACTAATAAACGGAACAAAATGATGTTGGTCCTGACCCCTTGTCAAAAGAGGAGATTTTCCCTTTTTATTTCCTCACTGAAGAAGAGAGGCAACAAAGATATGAAAAGAGCAAAATTACCATAAACCCAAAAATGCAATTTAGAAAAAGCTAAGAGTTATTGAAATTGTCTCAATGTGTACTTTCAGGAGAATGATGTATCCGACTTAAAATTACCGACTCTGACTCATTTGTCCCAGGCATCATAGCCTCACATGCCCTGGGAGAACCCACCGGATAACATTTAGGCCCATTTATTGCATCACCTGAAAGCCCTTCCTCTACACTACATGCCGATTTTTCACAAATGATCTTGGTCTTGCCAATCCTCTCAATGTTCTCGCCATCCGTGGGAACGGTAGCGGTGGTGGTGGTGGTCTGCAATTCATTATTACCTTTCAAAATACAATCCCCATCTGCAACCTCCAAATTCACCTGATCAGAAGGCATCCTATCATTTTTCTCGCCACTGGAAACTGCCAGCGACTCTCCTTGGTTCTCACCACCATAGGCCTGAACCAGCACTTCCCTCTGCGGTGGAGTACCAACATGATTCTGGAACTCCTGAGTAGGGGATGAAACTGGCTCCTCCATATTTTCCTGCATTACAACAGTTGAGACAGCTTCAACTCCCTTCTCATCTACAGCCGACTTGCGAGCACTTGGCATTTCTAAGTCCAATGTTCGGACTGGCTCCTCTGCTTTCACCGCATCGCAGATGGGGCCTTGCTCTTCTTCCTGTGTCTCCTGGTTTGATGGTGAGATAATGCCTAATGTTCCCACAGCAACTGGCAGCCGTCCTACTACTTCCACCCTCTGCTTCTTGTAGAGGTCCATGGCTCTCTGCAAACCAGAAAGCATATAAACTAATAAGAGGCTAGAATCAATATTCATATATTTAGTCTCATAAATCTTGTATGAGAAAGATTCTTAAAACAATATTGCCCATACAGCCCAATTATAGCAAACCAATGTTGGTCTAAGAATGACAGTAAAAATGAATTCGTCTAAACAGGAGAAGTATACGTGACCGTTACTTTGTACTTCAGAAGACAGCCATACTGCTCAAAAAATGGCAATCCAAATCTGGTTAATTTATTTCCCCAGGAAATAAAAGTACATTTGAACGACTACTGGAGAAATCCAGTACTTTTATTGAGATCATAGGCTGACAAGAGAAAACTGCTATGCTTAGTTTGCAATTATGTCACTTACATTTTGTACTTTGCAATTATGCTACATACATACCAGGCAAGTACAGTTGTATTGCTTTGCAATCATGTACAAGGAAAGAGAAAAGTAAATTGAGGGTCAAGGAACTTGTTAAATTATATTTGACTACAGATAGATACACGCATTATTCGAATACAGCACGTGACAACCAAACCACCTAAAAAAAAATCCAGTAGTTGCAATTTTAACTCTCTTCATCCATCATAAAATTTACCTGAAGAACAGAATCCTTTATGGCAGGAAAAGGTGAATGATTCAATAAGTTATTGGAAAATTTCAGACCCGTTCTTCCAACATCCTGTCACATTACAAAACAACAATAATGCAACAGCTATTGATAAGACTAAAAATTTTGCAAAGCAGTGACGGATTTCTGTCAAGATTTTCTACCTCCAAAAATACATCCATAGTGGTGTCTTCTTCTGTAGTTTCCCTTTGTTCAATATCCAGTAAGTTTATACACTGACTATACAACTCTGGACGTGCAAGTTCTGCTGAAATATCGAGCTTAGAAAGATAAAAAATGTTGAAATGAGAAACATCATCACTTGATAATTTAGAATGATCAGCTGCCTTCTCATGGGCAGGTTTAGGCAGAGTTTCAGAAGTTTCTTGTGCTGGAGAAGTGCCCGTGGAACTTATTTCAGTGGTTTTTGCCTGAACCTCCTGATAATTATCTTCATGATGAGACCTCTGACCTGCCTTCACAGCCAAAGCATCGTCTATTGTGGCCTGCACTGGATAATCATCTTTATGGGATGGGGAAGCCAAGTCCCTTTTCATATCAGCATCTTGTCCTTTCCACAAGTCTGCATTGGATTCCCATCCCCTACCATTCATCGAATGCCTCTTCTGGTCCCATTCAGGCCCCCCATAAAGGCGAGGCGGGCCTGAACCATTATTTCCATCCCATCCATGCAAGTGAGGAGGGCCTGAACCATCCATCATGTTCTGCCAGCCAACTGGGCGCAAGTGACCAGAATACCTGTCAGCTTCGGGGATATGATAATGAATCCCAGAGTGGTTAATTTCCACAGCAGGTCTAACACCAAACAATGGTTGAGAAGGAAACTGCGGGATCATCGCCTGAAAACCTCCATGAGGAGGTCCGTGTTGGAAAGGAATGAAGCCATTTGGCACCGATGATGGCCAACTTGGGACACCCCTCCAAGCATTTCCATGCCCTCTTCCCATGCCAGAATCACTACCCCTCTTATAACGGGCAGTGGAGTTTAGTCTACCATCTTCTTCCAATGAACCCACAAAAGGGCTATCAACTCCAGCTCTAAAGGCAGATGGCGGGGGAATCAGAGAAGATGCATTGCTCAGACTAGTTCTATTGTAATATGGCGAATCTGCCTGAGAGGAATCATCCAATGGAGGCTTTTCTAGTGTTAAGTCTCGATACAGCCTGTCCTCAGTTGAAGAGAAATCTCTTGCATCAATCGAAGCAATGCTTCTCCGTCCTGTTTCATCGATATCGAGACTCCGCCTAACACCAGTTCTATTCATATACCTTCGGTCAAGACTTGAAGACGAAGGAGATCTTTCAACCAAGCCCTTGGGTGATGCCTTGGAACTTGAAGACCTTTCAGTTGACAGCTCCCCTAAATGACTGTCATCCATTTTGACAATTCTGTCCATGGATCTGTACTTGGCACCTTTCTCTGGCACTCCAGAGAAAGCACTTACCTCTCTTGAAGAAATTGCTTTGGGCCTCTGTTGAGATTTATTATCCCCATACTTCACATCTTCCAGATTTAAATGCCTGAAACAAGGAGAAAAAAAAGAACATCCTCACCATCAACTCCACATGCATCAACAGAATATAAGGTTTAAATAAAAAACCAATAAAACTCTTTCACCTTTAAAAAATTGCGTGTGAATTCAAGTTTCATATATTTGATCTCAAATGAAACTTGCAGATATATTAGACAGCAAAATAAGAATTTAAACAAATGCTATTGTTGAACCCATTTCATGTTTCAGTCGTCATCATTCCAGTTGTAGGCTTAAATTCTACCCAATTGATGCCACTTCTAATCAAGCAGTTGTATAAAATGAATTGCAACACGTGAAAAGATGGCATCGCGTTGGTTATGAAACTTTAATGTATAAATTTATATTGCTACTTTCTCATCATAATCACGACTTTTAACCATCCACCCACAATCAAGATTTTTCAACTAGGATACCACTGATGGTTTGCTAGGGCAGCAAATGATTGAACCAAAAAGATGAACAAACAATTTTGGACCATGTAACACAGAATTAAAGGTATTACCCATATTCTGCAGGAATCTCAGCAGTTCCAATACGTCCACCCCAAAAAAAGAAAAAAAAAGAACACACGAAGAAAATCACCATACAAAACACCCAAGCAAATACAATTCCAAAGGTAAGTTACATAAGTAACTACTCTAACTCCAACTAGATTACCAACTAAATGGAGTGCAAGTAAGATAACTACCTGTACTCATCCATACCAACATATGAACTGGAGCTGGGTGAAGTTCTCCGTCTGTTGCTACTAATTGGAGTGTCTACATGAGATTGGCGTGATTGAGATCTCCCCATATCAGCATCCGATTCAACTTTACTACCACTCAAAGATTTGTTTTCTACATCAGGATAATTAGCTCTAACAAGTCTAGTTTTATTATCATTAGAATCGTCACGATCATCTGGGGATCTTTTCTTTCCCCTGCCATCTTTGTATCCGACACTACGGTCATCAAAATGCGACCCATCACGGTCACGATGACGATCACGGTCAGAATCTTGGTCACGACGACGATCACGGTCACGGTCTTGGTCTCGATGACGATCACGGTCTTGGTCTCGCTCTCGGTCACGATCATATTCACGGTCATGGTCACGCCCACGATCACGAATGCGATCTAGACCACGATCTCGGTCGCGGTCCCAATCCAAGTCATAGTCACGATCGCTGTCACGATCACGGTGACGACCATGCCCATGGTCCCCATCACGTTCACGGTCATGGTCATGGCCACGATCACGATCCCGGTCCCTCTCACGACCAGGATCCCTATCACGCTCTCGCTCACGATCAATGTCCTTGATTTTCTTCTGTCGTATTTCTACAGCATCTTTTTCATCCCTTGGATGCTTATCATCAGATTTGATGCTATTCTGATCTTTGGCAGGGCGGTCATCACTTTGCTTGTCATCACGGTGCTTGTTATCTCTATCTATGTACTTGTCTTTACCCCTCTCATCCTTGCGCTTTTCATCCTTTTGCCTTCCATCCTTGCCAATATCATCCCTAGATGAAAATCTTCTATCATTAATCTCTACAATATCATCTTGATGCTTTTCCCAATCACCAGAACCATCTCTTCTTTTCCTCACTCGTTTCTCAAGCTGATTTTCTTCAAGACTTCGCAGTTCATCCTGTGCATTCAAATCTGCAAAAAGACACAAATGAAAATGTTAATTGGAGTTTCAAGAAGAGCAGTTAAGATCATCTACATGGTTTTCATACAACAGTTCTTTTTTATTGGTAAAAAAATTAATGGTAAATTAATGGTTTTCCCACAACAGTTTTAGCACAAAGTCTTTATATATCATCATTATGAAATCTGTCAATACTTCTCAAAAAGGAAGAAAAAGAACATTAAGAAAGGGCAGGGAACTAGATCACAAGTCAGAACAATACTCAGTTTGTTTGGTGCATGAGTTAGAATCAAGAAGAAACTTAGTTGGTCTAACACGTTAACATTATAATTCATGCAGTATATGTACAATTTCTAAATAAAAACCTCTTCCCAAACAAAACTTATTAGTGGAATCTTGACTGTTCAACTCTCTCATAGCACTAGTACACTTCCGATAACCCATAATATTAGTCTGAGAATTTTTTTTATTGGCACCGGGGTTCTAAACGATTCCCGGCTAATTATGGGTGTGCACAAGCCCTCGGTAAGAAGTTTAGCACAAGTGCACCTCACGTTATTCAAGGAAAAATTCCCTCAATCCGATGGCCCCTAGAAATTGTTTACACCCACTGTTTGAATCTTAGACCAGCAAGGAGCATACCACCAAGACCAACCCCTTAAGGTTTTAGTCCAACAATTACACTGAAAAACTCTCGGTTCATATTCCAATATTAAATCCAAGATATTAAGGGTCATTCAAAACTATATTTTAAGAAGAAGAGTCATCAGTTGTCACACACTTGTAAGATAAGAGGATGTCTTAGCCAACTAGATATAGCCTCCAAACATTTGTGCACAAGGCCTTATTGCAGCGCAAAAGAGACCATTTACTTATATGTCTCCCTCAAGCGTGATTCTTATCCAAATGCCATAGGAATACTTTTTTTTATCAGTAAATAGGAATTTTATTAAATATAAGCGAAGCCAAGTACACGGGACATAAACAAGAACCACACCTATGCATGACTGTCTAAAGATTATACTAGACTGCTAAAAGTCACAATAGCAAGCATTATTGCTAAAATATTGTATATAATTCTCATCAACCCTTATATCTTCAAAAAAGGGGAAAATGAGTTATCAAGCCATGAAGAACCAAAGACTATGACCAAGCATGAACTTAGGAGTTCATGGTTTGATTTTATTATAAGTGAATTTGAAGCATGCTGCAGGAAATAAGTGAATCCTATAAAATGATTATAGAATTAAGGATGTTCTAGAAAATACGTTGCCGCTAAAATGAAGAAATGTAGTTAGTAAGCATAACTGAACTCCAAAAATCACTATTTACAAAAAGGCTACATATTTATTATAATCTATAGACGGTAAAAAGATTACATGCTCGAGTTATCTAACAAGAACAAACATCCTTTTTGTGGTGGTAGAAAACCGTGCCCAGCGCATCGGTGATCCCCACAACTATACATTCCCAAAATGATTGCTGATGGATTTGCATCCACATGAAAGATATCTGGTCTCACCAGTCTCACCAACTATAGTGAAGCTACCACGTCAAAGGAACTGATGAATATTTGACATATTAGGAAAAGGCTTGGAAAATAAATAATGGTTATTTGGGCATTGCCTAGTTTCACTCTCTTCTATAAAGATTATTACTTGTCAAAAAAATAAATAATGGTTATTTGATGTGGGAGCCTTCACCTGAAGTAGTCCCAATCTGCTTCATGTAAGTTAGCGATAATTTCAAATCAGGCAAAGGTTTCAAAGTAGCAACACATCTTATGACATGGCACTTTTGTCACTTAACCCTAAAACTATAGTCGATATTTAATGGCATCTGCATCTGTTGTGGAGTTGCCCTGCAAAGAAATCTACAACATCTTCAACATCCAGAAAGGCCAAACGACTGAACTTCACCAATCATAGATGGATCAGGCATTTATTATTACTTGGGAATCAGTGGAAAGGGGTGCAACCCAAGTACACAAGGTGTATACAAGAGAAAGCCCCTAATTAGGAAGAGAAGAGGGAAGACAACAAGACATAGAAATCAATATAATTAAAAACCTGGACTAATCTATCCAGACAGAGGTTTTAGCAATATGGTTCTAAGCTCATCCACCGTGTTCCCGCGGTCCTCAGAGTTCCAAGCATTATGTTTATTCACACACACCAGCCAAACTAAAACATTGCAATGACCTACATTCTAACTTCTCCAACGAGCCAGCAACTCTACAATCCTTTAGCGCATCATCCCCAACACCCAAAATTGGAAGATAAGAGACCATGCTTCTCTAGCAACTTTACAATGCAGCAATAAATTATCAATTGTTTTTTTGATACTCTTGCACTTCTTTTTTGGATTGGTGCTCCGCTATTCTTGCACATACATCATCCTTATCACTAAAATTCTCCTCCTCAAATAATATATAACCTAGGATTTTTTTTTTTTTTTTATAAGTATATATAACCTAGGATCTTTCCGAATACAATTTTCACGTAAAGAATGTCACCCACAATGCGGCTTCGTTCTGCCAAATGCCTCTCCAGAGTAAAAAGAGTACCAACAGAATGCAACGCTTGATGAAAAGTTTTGACCTCAAACTTCCTTCTTGTGGACAATTCCACCAGATCTTATCCTCAACCACCGACTCTCAACCTAGTAGAGTATAAAAGCTTGGAGAATGGGGAAAGTAACTCCAATTCCCAATCCCATGCTTATGAAGGATGGACTTCTATAGTTATAAAAGAAAGCATTTGCCTAATCAGCACTCCACTTAATACATAAATGAATTTTATGACAAGTAACAAAGAATTCCATTTTTGAGGCACATTTACTGCAGTATGATTCTCTAACAATAAATTTTTAGATTAACAGCTTGCATTCTTGTTAACTTTATCCTTGATCTTCCTTTTCATTAGCAAAACAGGTATTTACTTGAATTTAAATGAACATGAACATTACTTGATGTATTATCAACTAGACGTTTCCGGTCAAGAATTGTTCAGAATTGTCAAATTTCACCTCAAGGGATGGATTCGACCTCTACTTTAAATGCTCACAGTTTTTTTGTTTTTTTATAAGTTTCTTTAATGCTCATAGTTGGGACACGCTTATCATATTCACTATAATTTCTACCCTTTTCAAAGACCTTAAGATCCATCTAAGTTTTCCAGTAGTCTCCAAAGGTACATTCATTTCATGTAAAGTAAATTAAACATTCCAAGTAATCCAAAATTAGTTTTTCAGCATGTAGTTGCTTCTTTGACTATTACTTTTGTGAAATCCAAGGTACCAATGGAAGCAGAGGAATACCCAAAAAGATGCGTGCGGAGACACGAAAAAAGACATCATTGCCAAAGACTTGACAAAAAATTTTGACCTAAAAACTAAAAAATACACAAAGGATTCGTGTAGCCAATCCTACCAAGTTGGAATTAAAACCTTCTTTACCATGGTAAAGACTTATTTACCCCTTTAAAAAACCAAGCACTGGGGAGATATTTACAGAATCTAAGACATTTTTCTTCTTAATCCCTAGAGTGGAATTCAGCATGGTTTGTTTTACACAATTCCATGAACTGGACTAGCATATCAACTCCTACAGAGACTATAATAAATTAATAGCATCATATATTATTTTTTATAGGAAAGGAATGCGCGCTGTTTTGAAGACAAGGAACGTACAGTGGTGGAGCTGAAGAATTTCTTTTTAAATACTTTATTGCTTTGGTTTTCTGCTATTGTTTTAGTTGGGGATAATATTCATGACTTCTTGTCTTTAGTTCATCGCTCTTAGAATGTATTTAGGTGTTCTGTGGTATACTTTCTGTGTACATGGTTTTGGCCTTTTTCATTAATAAAATTTATCTCTTACATATCAAAAAAAATATTATTTTTTATAAGTCAGCATCATATATATTTTTTTTTATAAGTCAGCATCATATATATATTTTTTTATAAGTCAGCATCATATATATTTTGGAGCTTATAAGATACGTTATGCAGCAAAGCTACAATGCATACAAGGCACTGAGTAAAACGTGATTTTAATTGGAAAATGTAATGGATCTGTCGGACTAATAAATCATTTTAGGTTAAAGAACAGTTCATGGATAACCATGAGAAAAATGGCTGGATATGTAGAAGGGCCATCGCACAGCAATGTACAAATGCCCATTTGTGACAACCAGAAGGAGCTTTCAACAAGAAAATATAAATTCATTGAAAATAAATGTGGATGTAACTAAAATATTTTTGATAACTAAATAAAAATTATTTAGATATATCCCCATTTATTATTCAATGAATTTATGAAATGTAGCAAAGAATCTAGTATAATTAAGCTCATCAGCCACTGACTGGCACAAAGTTCATTCAAACTGAATATGGGGCCTAAAATTGGATTAAAATCAAATAATGATTCCAAGGTCTTCCCTAAGAACTAAAACAGCCTTACCATCAAACTCTAATGGTATCTACTTTGTACGTTAGCAACGACCTGACGTTCTAACACTCTAAACACCCAGCATCGGTCATAACAACCGAATAGGTAACGCCGGCCCAAGCTTCTTAGAGAGAGAGAGACTCCTCCTATATAGAAATCCCCAAGATCAGAAATGGTGGAAGGGGAGGAGCAGCTTCGGCTCCTCCCCCTCCCTCCTCCCTCCCTCATCTCTCCTTTCTCTCATCTCTAGTTTTCTTCTTTTCTTTTTCATTTTTGGGTGTTTTTCAGGGCTATGTATGGAGGAACGCCGATCTGCTGCTCTCCGGCATCCGACAATCACTACGCACCCAACCGTAGGCTTCCCAAGGCACCAATCCTTCAGACGGGTGAAGAAGTTCGCCGAATGGAGTGGCGCGTAAGCCACACGCGTGGCCCAAAGAGAGCGTGTGTATTCCACGTGCCACCACTCAAGGAGCCTTTCTGCCTCCATGCGCGGCCTTTTTGGGTCCAGGACCACCGATTACCTCAGACCTGACCGTCCGCCATACCCCCAGGGTGGTGTATGGCTCTCACACACCATCACAGCCACTGTTTGTGTTATTTTTTTCCTCCAAAGTTGAAAATGTGGATCTATATCTTTCCAAGAAGTAATCTGTTATTTTTCCATTTTTTTTAATTTCTGTAATTTCTTTTGTTTTTAGAAAAATCAAAATAAAAAACCGCAGTCTTTTGGACTTTTATCCGTAGAGTGTGTCATCAACTCAGTGTTAGACGGAGTGTGGGGTTTGGTTTATTCTACTGGTTAAGACGGAGTATGGGGTTTGATTAACTCTGTTTTGGAAAAAGTTGTCTGTCTCTCAGACTTTAGCTCTGTAAAGGTTTGCAGCATTGGACTAGACAATGTTAGTCATGGATGTGTACTAAGAATACATTGTGAGTTTGCAAGAGAAGTTTGGAATTATTTCTTTTGTAGAATGGGTATTGCATGGGTAATGCCGGGAAGAGTGGTGGAACTACTAGCAAGTTGGAGAGGGATTACTGGGACACCACAGATAGCAGCAATGTGGAAGATGGCTCCTTTATGTATTCTTTGGTGCATTTGGTGTGAAAGAAATGATAGACTTTTTGAGGATCATGAACGTTCCTCAGAAGAATTTAGGATTTTTATGTGGAAGACTCTTTTTATGTGGGCCATTGCTTTAGATTTGCATGGTCTCAGCTTCCATGATTTTCTTGTAACTGTTTTAGTTCCTAATTAGGTGTATTCACATGTATACCTCCAGTGTACCGGGGATATGCCTACTCTTTGATAAATAAAATACCTTATTACTTATCAAAAAAAAGAAGCTATTAATGTTGTAGTTGGTTACTTAAAAAAAAATTAATATTGTAGTTGGCTTGTAATTTATGTTTCAGATCCAGTTTGTAATATCCTTTATTAATGAATGCAATATTCCTTTTTTTCTCAAAAAAAAAAAAAAAAAAAACAACCGAAGAGAATATTAAAATTTCATTAAAATCACAAACCAAATCATATATACCAACAAACCAACCAGTTACCTTACCAGTTTTTTCTACCGCCTTCTTGGCCTCACGTTGTTCCTCATTCTCAACGACCAACCTATCAGTTTTCGCATCTTTAATCCTCTTCTCTCTTTCAATGCCGCCTTCCCTACTCTCCTTTCGACCCGAATCCCTATGCTTCCCGCTACTCTTCTTTGCCTCCGCACCCTCACCATACACTCCCACACCCTCCTCTCTCCTCTTACTGCTACCACTACTCTTCGGTTCACCCAAAGCCTTTGACTCCTTGGACCTCTTTGACACCTCATTCCGATCTTCCTCGCCTCCATTCCACCGATCGCTCACTCCGTCACCTGCCCGCTCCCTCCGTCGCTTGGAAGGGCCATGCTCTTCGGAATAGTCCCCATTTCCAGACCCGTACAAGTCTTTGGCCTCCTTCAGAGAATCGACTTTCCGCTTCTCACTCGAACCTGACTCCTTCGGAACCCTAGAGACACCGCCACTCTCTTCCTTGCCCTTCCGATCCTTCAAGTTCGAGTCTTTCTCCGAGTCCGAATGCTCCCTCGCTTCCCTCGAACTGTGTTTGCTCGATTTGTGCCGCGAACTCCTCGGCATCACTGAAACGATCTCAAATTCGAGACAGAAACCTCCCGAACAGAAGCTCAAGCCCTAATTTCCCGCGAACAAAAACTAGCACTCAGATCGAAACTCAAAACCCTAGTCCCGAGTCCCCGGACATTTTCACCGACAAAACCAGAGATCAGAACCGCAATCGTAAAGCTTGTCAACAAAATCAAGCACTCACTCAGACTCAGAAACCGGAACCCTAACTTCGAAACTTTCAGGGGTTGAACCGCACGCACTTAGGAAACAAAAACCCTAACAGTGGACGGTGGTCGGATAACCGGACGGAGAGTTACCTGAATGAAAGGATCGCGGGGATCGGAGCAGGGGGTTAAAAGATTAGGACCGAAATTTGTGTGAAGCACGAGAGAGCCACCGAGAGAGAACCGGAGGGGGGGAATAAATGCGGAAGGAAATGGTGCATGTGCTGTTTGAAGTAAGAAAAGGAGGTTCTCAAATCTCAGCCCTCGGGTTGTCTTTGGTTTTGTTTACGAGACTCCGAGAAGACTTAGGAGGATAATTTGAGACTGTATGACGATATTACCCTTCCACTGTCAAATGAAAATGTGACACGTTAGCATAAACTGTGAAGGGACAAACGCAGAGTAATCAAATGCACTCGACATAGGCATTAGTGGATCGGATCCCTTATCTTTACGGATCTGATCGGTGGAATATTTGGTCAAGTGAAATTAGGATACGGATACGTTTGCATGTTCACTTCATCTCAATTTATCTCTTATCAATTATTATTAAAATTTATTTTTTTTTAATTTTTTATAAAATATTAAAATCATTTCAACTTATTTATATATTCGAACATGCATCTTAATTTATTTATATTTAAACATATTATAATAAAATTCATAAAATATTACTTTTTCCATATTAATTCAAATCATCTAAAATCATTCAAGTGCATTTTAAAAATCCCAATTCCCACTAAAGCTAGACTTTCAAAAACCGTACGAGTGTCACACTACAGTTTTATAAAGTTACAAACTTGTTCTCCAATATAATTCTTAGAGAAAAATTATATTTTTAAGTTAATGTATAGAACAAATTTAATAAAATACTTCTATAACATAAATTTAAAATTTGGATATTACGTATCAAAGTTTAAAATTTGAACCTTATGGTTTTTTCTTGAAGTTAATATTTAGAGTTTAATCCAAGCATTAGTTGGTTAAGAAATTTGGATGAATATATGCTGTAAATTGGCACCTTTTTTTTACTTGTCTAAAATAGCTGTCCATGTAACAAGTGCTTTAGACATGTTACAATAAATCCCCAACCAACTAATCTACATATCAGCCTCAATGAATAAGTTTGAATTGACGAAACACCAAATTAAAGAACCCCTTTGGCATCAATCTCTTTGCAAAACACCTATTTCTACTGTGATTTTTTTTATTTTTGATTAAGCAATATTACATGAAGTCATGAAATTCTTAAGTATCGTATAATTACTTTAAAAAAATAAAATTTATTATTAAAAATTTAATTTTTTTATATAAATTATATTTTTACTCACTTTTTTAAAAAAATTGTACAATACTTACATATTTTATTACTGTAAATATTATTTCTCAAACT
This sequence comes from Juglans regia, assembly GCF_001411555.2. Taxonomy (NCBI): domain Eukaryota; kingdom Viridiplantae; phylum Streptophyta; class Magnoliopsida; order Fagales; family Juglandaceae; genus Juglans; species Juglans regia. The sequence goes on from NC_049913.1 coordinate 38,197,200, forward strand.
AATACGAGGGGAATACTTTGATTACAACTCTTTCCCAATCAATAAAAACTTGAACTTTTGGTGTAGTAGGATCCCACTCCCAGTGTAGAAGAACTGCATCCATAGCAATCAAATCTAGAAACTACTTACATATATCACATTTAACAAAGACACTTTTCAAGACTTGGAAGTGTACAAATTAACTGTACTTTACACATTATTCAATGTCAAGCGGGGCTTAAAAGTCAAATTTTAAATCTCACAAAATCAAATTATATAATGTGAAAAATCTGTGGTATAAAAAATTTTAATTTTATACACTTGTGTATTAAATCACCACTATTTATACAAAGTTATATACTTAAAATGATGTCAAATTTACAATCTTTATCCACTTAGGACTCATTTAAATTCAGACAGTGTTTCATCTCATCATTACAATTTTATCAGATTTTCATACAAAATATAATAAACAATTTAATTTTTTTCAAATCTCAAATAATAATAATATTAAAAAATAGTATTCTAATAATATTTTATTCAATTTTCATCTAAAACAATCTCATATCATTTCACTATCCAAACCAGTCCTTAATCTGTATAAATCTTAAATCATTTATTTTGACTGAGGGGTAGGGTTGAAAATCAGTTTCTCAATTTCATTGATCTATCAAAATTGTAATGCTTCAATGTAAATTTCAAACTAAATATTCATGTGAATCATTCCAAGAAAAGATGGGTTGCTTGGAATTATATTTGCTAGCCTCTCGGAAGTTAATTTGGATATCAAAAACCTGTTTGATGCCATTAAATCACTCCATTGTAAATTGGCTTGGAGATTTATGTGTTCTAATTCTCTTTGGGCCCAAATCCTACACCAAAAGCATATGACTAACGTCATCCCCTTAACCTTGTTGTGGCCAGAACTTTTCATTCTAGCTCTTGGGGAACCATTTGTGGTTTTCTTCCCTATTATCCTTATGAAAAGTCAATGAGGGTGATTTAAACTTTTGGCATGACAATTAGGCCAATAACAGCTCTTTAGCCCAAAAAGTTTCACAGTTTCCAACCTTACCTCATCTCTTAAAGATGTTTGTTCTACCTCTAGTTGGATCATTTATAATCTCTTGCACAATGGTGGCAAATCTTTACTATGAAAGTTAGCAACTCCCTTGTAACCCTTAAACCGGGTTTTGAAACTAGAGCTTGGAAGCATACTCAAGATGGTAATATAACCTCTAAATCTGCTTGGAACCTTTTTAGAGACTAATCTCATGTCGTCCCTTTTGCGTCTTTTATTTGGTGTCATGGGATCCCTACCAAGATCTATGTCTTCATTTGGAAATTGTGGCACGGTGGCGTCGCCCTCGATGACAAGGTCCAACAATGTGGTACTCTCCTAGTTTCTAATTGTTCTTGCTTTGATGGTGCTGTGGAGACTACTGACCACGTCTTCATTGATTGTTCCCTTTTTATGAAGGTGTGGTTTCATTTTGCTTCTATCTTTGGCTAAATGCATACTGCATTAGTATGCATTTAGTGGTTGGAAGACTAACACCATTCAATGGTGGTCCTCATTCCACTTACCAATTCCACTTACTCGCCCGCTTGTTGCCTTTTCAGTACTATCATTGACAAGAGCAACAAATGGTTGCGTGATCTCAACCCCTTGCTTAAGCCTAAGTTCTTATTATCTTGTTTCAATGCTTCAGTCATCTAGTCTCTTCATATTTCAAGTACCACAATTAGAACTAAGATGCCTTTCATTGTAAAGTGGATCTCTCTCCCGTGGGAACTCTCAAGCTCAACATTGATGGTGATTTCAAAGGTAACCCTGGTACAGTTGGTTGTGGGGGCATATTAAGGGCCTTTAATAACTCTATTATTGATGGATTTTCTTGTTTTTTAGGTATCAACACTAACACTTTCGCTAAGCTTTCATCTTTTAAAATTGGCTTGCTTTTGTGTTACCAATTGAATGTTTATAACATAACTTTTTTGTTTTCTCAGATGAGATAGAATAAGATGAAACGAGATGAGTTGAGATTAAAGTTAAAAAGTTAAATTATTAAAATATATATTTTTTAACATTATTTTTATTTTGAAATTTAAAAGAGTTAAATTGTTTATTTTAATTTGTATTAGAATTTGATAAAATTGTAATGATTAGATGAAATGAGATAAGATGAATTGAAAAGTTTCTTGAAAACAAATGAGACCGACTCTCACTTGGTGTTTAATTGGTTTAATTCAAATTCTCAGCCCTATTGACAATTTTGTGATATTTGGCATGATATTTTGCATCTTATATACTAATTTTATTTGAGAATCTATCATGTTTACAAGGAGGACAATGCTTTAGCTGATAGTATTGCATGGTAATACGGTAAGCCTCTATTCCCTTCTACAACTTCCTAAAATATAGTTAACCTTATTGCTTTGGATCGTGAAGGTGTTCCCAACCTTAGGCATTAATTGTTTTTTTTTTCTCCTTTTTTAGATTCTTATTTGTGAACATTTGATTGTTTTTAATAATTTCCATGTAATGTAATTAATAGGAGGTTGGTTTTGGGATTTTGAATGTAACCCTCAAGCTCCCTTTTATATAAGGTATTTTTTTCGTTATAAGTAAATATTATCAATAAAATTATAATACCGTCATCTTTTAAAAAAACAAAAAATATTATGAAATATCATATTGTTAAGACTATTATTGAAGTTTTTGTTCTTTAAGATATTCGAGAATTGATTTGGATTCAGAGATGAGTTGAGATAATTTGTGAATGGTAGAATAAAAATTGAATTATTTATTATATTTTATATGAAATTTTGAAAAAATTGTTGAGATTTGAAAATTTTGAATTGTTTATTATATTTTACGTGAGAATTTAAAAAAATTATAATGATGAGATGAGATGAATTAAAATGAATTAAGATAAATTTTGAATGCAAACAATAAAACTTCATCAATACTATTGGTTGTTTTTTTTCCCATCTGCCATGAGTAAAAGGTAACCGACTGGTAACGAAGTTACGAGCTTTATTTGCGCGTTGCCCTTCATTGGAGGGATGTAGACAAATTATGTCTTATTTTGGGCTAAAGTAGGTGTGGTCCGGAAGCAAGCCACAGTAGTTGGGCTTTTTAACACGCAAGCCACCTGAATGAATATATGAATTCTTCGTCTTTGTTTTAATTATCTTAAATTATCTTAATTATTTATTTATAACTTGATCCTCTTCATTTTAACGTATCTAAAATTAGTTTAGGTCATTAGGCTTTAGGAAAATGTTACATGTATTTAAGAAAAATTTGTAAAACAACTTATTTCTCTATATGTCAATTATTGATATGCTGAAAATTATAAAATTTTAAATTTTAAAAAAAAATTAATAAAATGAGTCTTATAACTAAAACTGTAAGTAAAATTATAAATATATGTAACATTACTCTTTTTTTTTTTTTTGAAATAATGTAGCACCACTCTTAGACTTTAATGTTAAGAGTTAAAAAATCGGGTGAAATTATTTATTGAGCGGTGCTAGGGCCACATAAAATTCTATAGATTTTTTCTATTGAATAGTGTAGAATTATTTTTTCTATTTTTTAAACATTTTTTAAACTCATTTAAACAATTTTAAAAATAAAAATAATTAAAAAAATATTTCTTTAATTAAGTAAAAAAATAAAAATAAAAATCGAGACAATAAGTGTCCACTTTTTGGATGCTCTAACATTTCTCAATATTAATATCGATTATAGAAATTGAATTTTAGCAAATTTGTTAACTAAAAAAAAGGCGTGACATGGCGCGGAATGGGAGGAATCACTGTAGGATACCGGCGAAATCTCACAGGAGAGAATGTGATCGGTGGAAGTAGAAGAAAATAGAGATATTTTGCAGAGGGGAAGGCGGACACGGACGTGCGGAAAGCCCATGGCTAAACGTTTCCACCATTTTCTCCCACGCAACTCTCGCACGCTTCCCACAATTCATACTCGCTATTTATAGTAATACCTCTCTCTCCTCATTATTTAGCTTTCTCGTCTCCAACCTCTCTCTTTCCTTTTTCGGTAAGTTCAAGAATTTTTTTCTCCATCTTTCCGTTACATCTGTTTGCCTGCCCAGGAAAAGAAAACACAACTTAGCTTGAAAACTTGAAATAAGAAATTTGTACATTATTATTGTTATTATTATTATTATTATTATTATTATTAAGATTGCTATACTTGTGAGTTCCACTCAAATTCTGACTCAACTGCATCTAACTTCGTTGTTCCGTTCACCTAAAAGTTTCTCAATTATGATTAGTTTCTATTTGGGGTAGCTGAAACAATAACAAAAAGCAAAGTTTTGATCCTTTTTCCTTTCTCCATCCAGCGGAGTTTTAATCCAAAACCTGGGCTTTGTTCTTAACTAGGAACTGAAGCAACGGGGTGCCTGAAGATTCAGTATATCGTCTATTTTTTTTTGTCCTTTTCCCTTTTTAAGAGAAACATTTCCTACTCGATTTCTCAGTAAGCAAACGGAGGGTAATTGCCTGTTTGGGCCTTGGTGGCTGTGGGATTAGAGAGAAGAATGAAGAAGTTTAAATTTTGTGTGAGCTTGGGTTGAATTTGTTTCTGGAGGCAACCAAATGGAGCACAATATGCTATGGTTGCGTGCCTAGAAAACTGACGAAAAGAGTGGGAAACTGATTACCACGAGTCTTTTATTTTGTATTGTTACTAGAAAATAAAAAACTGCGTCCAGCTCGATTAATCTATAGTACAGTATGTAAGTGAGTGAGTGGATTCATATTGTTTTTTGGTACCAAAACAATTCAAAAAGGAGGATTTATTCTTTTTCTTCATCGCATTGTTTTTTCTTTTTCAGTAAACAATGGAGCTTGAATGAAAGGTCGCAGAAAACTTAGATTTTGTTAGTATTTTCTTATGTTCAGAGCTCTTTTCAATGGCGCTATGTGGAATTGGTTGGGTTCCAAGGGTGGAACGTGTTGAAATAGTGTATTTTAGTGGGAATTTGTCAAAAAGACTGATCAGATCCAGTCCCATACGTTTGATTGGGAAGTCCTCTAGCTCGAATCAGAGACAATTTTTGGGTGTACGGTGCTCATCAGCAAGAAAAGCTGTATCATCGATGGAATCCGAAGAAAATGCTCGGAGTGCTCTATTGGATTCTGTGGAGGAAGAACTGGAGCATGTTACGAGGTTCAAGATATCCGATTTTAAGATTCTTGATTGTGTTAGCATTGGCCTTGGTGGACGGGTATGAAAGTTAGAATGAGTTATTTGTTTCTGTATGCTTGTGTTAGTCTAGTAATGAGTGCTGCTAGCCCATATGAACTTAATAGTGGGAAACTTGATTGAGCTTTTCTGTAGGCCGATGAGATAATTTTTGAAGCCTCAGTGAAGAATGCTAAAAGGTCAGTTTGTTTTTGGTTGAGTGATGTCATGTTGCAAAGAGTTGATCCTCATATAAGGCATGTTGTGAAATTTGCAGCCCTCTGTATGATTCAAGAGTTGTTCTTCGACGGCTTACTACTGTTCAAGCCCAGCGCAGAGGAAAAAGAGCTATTCAGGTTTGTAGATTGTCCATCATAATCTTTGAGCCATTTGCGAAGGTTTTGTACTGGTTTGATTATTTATACTTTTTGGAATATCTCTAGGTGTTGAAGAAGCTAATTCGTCGGAGACTTATGTACCATTCTTACTCAGTACAAGTTCATGGTTACATTTCTTCACCTACAAGTAGTGGTCGAGGTTCGTTTACCCTGGTCCATGGGGTAGGTCCTTTCTCATATTGCATGGATTCTTCTACTACCACTCAATTTGTCACATGATCGTGACAAGCCTCACCATGAGCTTTATGGTCTGAGAAAGAGTCTAATTGTATCAAACATATCTGTCCTCAAAGGAAAAGCCATGTTCACTGCATGCTATAGACAGCTTGTCCTCTGCCTTTCTTTCCCTTAGTACTTCTACGCTCCATTAAAATTCATCTGTTCCTGCAGGCTGCTGACTATCATATGAAAATTTTGCAATAAGAAAAGAATATTCACCCTTATTATTTTTGACAATTGTAAACTTCTACTGTAGTATCATGGCAGTTTCTCCTTAAGACATTGGCTTCAACAGTCAGATTGGCTTCCGACCCTTGAAGCTACTCTTGTATTGGATGAAGAGTCTGTTAGGAGGGTGGGAGATGACACAGTAGGAGGGCCGGCAGTTAGTCGGCAATTGCGCCTTTTTCGAATATTGATGAGGGATCTTTTGATTGGAGTATGTTTTATTTTTGCAGTGATTAATGCACAGTTTGAATTTGACAATTGGAGGATTTGTAATGTTATGTCGTTTATAAAATTCAGGTGAATTACTTGCACAGCCATGGACTTGCCCATACAGAGTTGAGGCTGGAGAATGTGCACATAAGCCCAGTGGATAGGCATATTAAAGTAAGCACCAGATTTCCATGTATGATGTCGGAAAATAATTTTTTCCTTTCTCTGTCAGTTTTGCATTGGTGATTTTGTTCAAAATGTCTACAATTATGACTTAACAAAAACATATGAAGTACATGTGCATCCCCATACCTGTTTTTGTACTTGCTGGACAATTATTTTTGCGGTACCATTAGAGATGGTTAAAAGGGTTATTTGAATAATAATTGATCGGGTGTTTCCTATTATATACTTCTTGTGTGCTTGGTTTACATCCCTTTGTGCTTTGAAATATTTATCTTACTTTTAAAAAGAGAATTGTTATTGTTTGGATAATTTGAAGTAATAAGTTATGCTTAGTTTTTCCCTGTAATAACAAATGGCTAGATCATGAAATGTATAATGAACGATGTTACACATATGTTATAAATAAAAATTGAAGTATTTTATGGTGGGAAGTTTTTGTGTTGTAGCAACTTATAGCTTATTGATCGGTTAACTAAGTAGTAGTTTGTTTAGCCGCCACGTACATGCTCAACTATTTCAAATATATACCGGAATAAGCCTCCATTGAGTTATTGCATTCCATGGGGGATGTTGTAGTTGATCACAGATCTTGATAGATGTACCTAATGCAAGAGATATCTCAATCTAAACTACAACAAGAAGGTGGAATTCTGGTGTTACTTCATTTAGGATTTGCTAGTTTAGTTTCCTTCTTCCATCTATGGCCTACTTTTGTATGTATGTAGCTTCTAAAATTTTCCTTGTCAGGTAGGAATATTGGGAAATGCTGCTGACTTTTATGAGAACAGTTCGAATTCTAGTGCTCTGGACAACAACTTGGATAGGCGACAAATGATGATTGCATTTGACATGAGGTATGGTGTGGAGAAAGTTAACTAAGAAGTAGATTATGTTTCATGTCCCCAGATGATCTTCTTGATGCTTATTTTATTTTGTATGTGATGCAAAGATGTGTTGGATTTATGATGGCAAAAATGGTGTTGCGGGAACTCATGGATCCCTTAATCTTTACGAAGTTCAAATCATTTCTCATGAAGGTAAAAGATGCGAAATTTTCCATTTTAAATTCAAAAATTTTAATCATATAATCCAGAAGAGAATTTGCTTCGAGGACCTATGTTATATACATGTTTCCTGTCAAAAAAATTTTCACGCTTCGGTGATAGCAGCTCATATCTAGTATGTGGGGAGATGTCGGGACATTGTATATAATGATATGTGTGTGTGTGCGCGCGCGCGCAAGATTCTCGATGCAACTAGTGCTCATGATTTTCTAGTTTCTTTTTCTGGTTCTTAGAATGTAGTAGGTGTTTTCTTTTGTATACACTCTATGTACTTGGGCAATGCCTATTTCATTCTCATTAATAAAGTTATTGTTACCCATAAAAAATAAATAAATTTGCAAGATGAGCAAACATTGTATGGATACTATCAATCGTTCATTAGATGCCATAACTTTCTCATCACTTGTCCAAAAAAATTCTCATCACACTATATAGACATAATTTTGTTTATAAACTGCTGTTCTTATGAAGTTACAGAAAAAAAATTCATGAGTTAGATATTCAAACAAGTATATGGGTATCATTTATTATCGTCTTCTCCTCTCATGGGAGAAACTGGTAGCTTGTCTTCCTTCTCCTGTGGTGTGTAAATGAACTAGGTCTCTCATCCCTGATTGGTTACATACTATCTGGCCTTTACATATATGTTTATAATTGGGCACTCTATCTTAAATTTAGCCCCTTCCGATTTGTTTCTGACCCTAATACATGGCACTATCATTTCGAGTCCCTTTCTCAAATATGTCCTCCATGGAACATTTTGGTAAATATCTATGTGCATTTTTATTTTATGAAATATTTCAACAAATATCTCGATGATATTCAATTTTTTTGGCATGTACTCTCTCTCTCTCTCTCTCTCTCTCTCACACACACACTCTTGAAGCTGTTGACTCAGAGTCACTTTTTCCTTAACCATGATTATATTTGAAACTAACCTCATTCATATTGCAATATTAATCTCAATTAGTCAGCTCTCAAAACATCAATCGGATTATGAAACGGGTGCTTTAGATGATGTGAATGGTGCAAAAGTCTGGTAATCTAGATCTTTCATCTCAATGCATTTGCAGGGAAAGGATCCTTCATGCTTGCGTGAATTTCTTCTGAAAGTCCTTGGTAGGAATTCCCCATTGGGAAATACTGGACTCCAAGTAAGTTTTTATTCCTTCCACGTGAATTATTTCGCTTTCAATGCTCCTTTCCCTTGTTCATATGAGGATCTTTTGATTGGTTATCATCCTTGCAGATACTGGATAGGAATTGGGGTGCAGGTTGGAACCTTTTGTCCTCATTGCTTGCAACCAAACCTTCCAAACGAATAAGGTATATTTGTTGTATATGTGATAAAAATATCATATTGAAAGGAAGGATCAGAGTTTTCTTTCCATCATGTCTTCTGAATTGAAAATGGCCCAAGCATGATATGCATGCCACGTTCCATGATGAAACTGTTGGACATCTCACATATGACAATTATAGTCATATATCAGGGTCTGTTCTGTTACACGAGTAATTAGATTAAAAGCACACAAATAGAAGTGCGATCCTTTTTTTTCATGCATGTTTTTTACTTAAAAAAAAAGAAATGTGATATTTTTGAGCTGATATTTTGTTGTGTGCCTAACATGAATAGATTAAGATTATGATGTTCACTTGATACAAATGGAAACCTCATGAACGTTTAAGGCAGAGAAGTTCATAAGGTCATATATGTTGAAACATGAATTATTAAATTGATCTACATTTTTAGGAATAATAAGCAAACGGAAATTTAAACTAAGACATACTTTGGTATCTGCTGGAAGTAGTTATGGGTTTTTCTTCTTTAGAGGAGACATATATAGTTACTCATAGAAAAAAAGGAGACGGATATAGTTGCATGAACTACTAAAGTGAGATTTGAAAATTTAGAGCGAAAAACAATGGCTACACTATTATGTGCCTTTTAAAGCACATTTGTTTAGAGATTGAATCGTTATTGAGAGTAATAATGCCATTTGTAATGATCCTTCGTAGCTGCTTTGCAGTTGTTTAGATGCTCTTAGACACCCTTTTCTTTGTGGTCCAAGATGGCGGGTAGTCCCATCCATGGATATAATCAGATGGGGTCTTGGTTCTACTGCTGTAAGGATTACTGAGGAATACATTTATGGCCAACATCAGGTTATGGTTACTTTCTGAATCAAGTTTCTTAATTTTATTCTTTTTCGGTGCCTCATAGTGAATATATAAGCATTGTTATCCTTTAATGAATTGCATGGAGCCCATAACTCAAATATATTTAAGGAAACTATGTCATAGTTCCTACTTTAAACAATCTAAACTGTGTTTTCCAGGGGCATGCTCATCAAGTTGGCTTCTGACTGCTAATGATTTTCTCTCTTTGTTCTGGTTGGAGGAATACCAACACTCAAAATAATAATGTTTTCTTTCTATTTATTTTAATTTATTGAAAGAAATATGAATAAGATACTACTTGATTGTCCTGTCAGAACCACAGGAGTTACTAAGAACATCTGCTTTGATAAAAAATTCTAGTATTGTTTTTGTATGCCATGCCCAAAAATGTCTTATAAATGCAGAACTTGAGAATGTTGAAGTTGCACTGAACTTCTTATATTTAATGTTTCAGCGTAGTAGGCTTTCCTACTTCATCGAGTTGATGGAAATGCTGAATCCTAACTCAAAGCCAAAGGTAATATCTGCATTCTCTTATATTACTCAACAACTTTTCATTAATTAGTTCAATAGTTTGATAATCGCACTGTTGGAGTACATTGACTGTTTCCTTTATTAATGATGTGCTGCTTGACTAGCTTAACTTTTTGGTTTGTAGTTGGAGCCCTAAAAACATTCTGATCTTATGTGTGTAATATTAGCATATGGAAGCAGTCAATTAGAGTAGTAAAATCAAGACACCCTTTTTCTGTATGTGGAAGATTCCGGTGCTCCTTGAATTGGACAGTCCATATCATTGGGAAAATTTTTTGTGTAATGTACTATACATTATTAATTATTTGTTGCTCTAGCTCAAACTTATACTATTTCTAAATGGTCAAGGAAGCTTTTCTGATGGTATGCCTCCAGGAAGTTCGCGTACTTTCAAGTTCATGATTGTATTCCAGGCTGAGCAGAACATCTTTTGCACCCATTTCACATGTTAGGTGTAGCTGGTGTATTCAGTGGCTCCCTCTTCAGTTTTGTGTAATTTTGGTCATGCAGAACTGGCTGGACTTGCTTCCTGGAAAATGGCGGTTAGTGTACTGTACTGGGAGGCACATAGGCTTGACGCTCCGCCAGCCTCCTGCCCGAGTCCTCATTGGTGACGTGCACCTGAGTGTGTCAAGAGCATCAAAGTTGAACACCAATCTGTCATTCACCTCAGACATTGGATTCACAGTCATGATTGGTCGGGTTTGGCCCCATGACAAGACTGGCATAATTGGGAAATTGCAAGTAGACTCGTTATTCAGATTAACTGCCGGAAGACGGCTGTATCTTAAGGAAGAAAAGACCAAAGGAAACTTCACCATGGGTCCATCAAATGTTCAAGATTCTCTGGCTAAGAAATTAGCAGGTAGAAAATGGAGGAAAGCAATCCCTTTTAAGGAGTTTCCATCAAGCCTTCCAGTGGCCAAACTTGCTTCAGGAGACGTCGAGGTGATAATGAATCTTGGTGATCCATTGAATCAAGATGTCGATACTGCAAGAAACATAGTGCAGGAAGTTCGGACACTACTCCCACCTGAAATGTTTGATTTGTCAAAGCTTGTATGTGGAACATATGTGGACTCCAGGCTGCTAGTCCTGCGTGGGGTGAATGGATCAGCCCTCCTATTCACAAGGTCTTGTGTCGATGAAAGCAGTAGATAACACTACTGTTGTTTAAGTGTAAATATCTGTTGTCTCATCTGATTTTCTTATTCTGTAATTAATTCTTTTTTTCACTGCTAAAAGAAAGGGAATGACTGAGAGCTACTCTCAATTGCCACTGTCAATTGCCCCTCTCCCATTATCTCCTTGTTTAATCAATCTAATCACCCGAGTTCATCAAATCGGCGCAGCCATTATCTCCTCATTTGCAAAGAGACTGATAAAAAAAAAAAGGCTTATAAATATTATTTTCAAGAAACTGACTAGTATTTTTTCGTTTTTCGGATTAGAAAATAATTATAAATTACCTACGTAGGGGATACAGAAAACAGACATAAGGGCAGATTTTGATTGCATTAAGGGTTGATCTCTCTCGTGTACAGATTTTTCGACAAGTGTCTTTGGTGTACCAATAAATCATGACCAAAGTGAAGAGGTCATCATGAAAGCTTAAAACACAGAAAAATCCCGAGGTAAGAGTCCAAACTTCCTAGTACAGACATTTTTTAATTAGTAACTGCGATTTTTTTTTCCCCTTAAATCAATCCCTGCCGCTGCAGATCAGCATATGTCTTCTTGTTGTAGATATTGCCCTCTCTGTCTTCATATTCTTCTTCAAGATCTGGGCGCCACTTGTTCACTCCTTGCCGTTCTTGTATCTTCTTCCACAGATCTTTTGCTTCCTGCATTATAACACACACGTTATGATTGTTAATAAAAAAACAGAATATTATCAGTACCCAAACAGAATACATATATAGCACATGCATCTATATGCATGCACTCATCGGCCAAGCACGGTTTCTTGATCTAGTGAAAGACACTACAGATTGGCTATCAAAAAGCTCGATCCATTTACAGTATGTGATGCCAGCTTGAGAGAAAAACAGCCGGAGACTTTGTTGAGTAGATCAACTCATGATCAGCGATACAGAGAAAGATCCAGTGGACAAAGGAGCTTGCAAAAGCATACCTCAATTGATGTGATCTCATTGAAGTTCTTGGTGTTTGGAATACCAAGGCAGCGCATCCCATGTTGATGGCGCCATTCCTTGAAATGCCGTTCAAAAGCCCTACGGCCCCAGTAACTGTAGTTCCCACATATCTCACACTTGAATTCCTGAGATGCATTAAAAAAGCAATCATGAGGGCCATAAAGAACCCCGTAAAAGATGCTGCCCATAACGGGACACCAGCGTCTGACGAGAGAACTCATCCCCCAAAAAAACACACTCACACAAAAAATTAAAAAAAAAAAATATGGAAAGAAGTAACTGCTTCCCAATAAGCTGGTGTATCACATTTTTGACGTCCTATCCACCATGATGCTGGTTAAAAAGCACATGGCAGTAGTAGTAATCTCTTATTTTTCCAGCCCTCATGGTTTGCCATCAACAATACACCATATCACTTTTTTTTTCATGCAGTTGACCCAAGTTAAATAAAGAGTTTTCAAGTTGATTTAAAGATAAAATTGAAGAGAAAATACAGATGATAGGATATACATCTGAATGATTAGAACAGGAACTACAAATTTACAGTGCATACAATTTAATTAATGAGTAATGCTAGGTACAAACCCCAAATAGACAAGCCCCGCACAGACTCTTTGTAAAAAAAGTGGGTCCTACTAATAAAAAATAGGTTTTTATACACTTTTTCATGGGGGGATTCACTTTGTTACAAAGGGACTGCACGGGGCTTGTCTATTTGGGACTTGTATAAATCATTACTCTTAATGAGTTAATTAATATAGGAGGAAATATAGCTCAAAGGCTCTTACAATTAAAAGGGGAAACTACCTGACCAAGACCGTGAAGCTTATACAGCCAATATGGTATTGGCTTCCCATCCCAACCCATTGGCAACTTGAGGGGATTATAAATCTGCTGCTCATCATCATCACTTTCAGTATCAGCTTGTGTTTCTTCCTGCATGGATAATAAAAAATCAGAACAATTATTTATTGCGAGAACCAACACAGACTAGAAGATTGTCATGACAGTATTCCAAGCAATTTCATAAAGAAGCATGAAGTATAAATCTAGCGAAAACACAATTTGGACAGGGGCCAGGACTATAAAAGGTCAGGCATCTTTTCAACACATGCATTAGACAATTGAATCTACATGCATAATCAACAAGCAGGTACAAATGTTGAGATACGTAAGAGATAAATTTTATTAATGAAAAAGGCCTAAGCCATGTACACAGGAAGTATACCACAAAACACCTAAATACATTCTAAGAGCGATGAACTAAAGACAAGAAGTCATGAATATTATCCCCAACTAAAACAATAGCAGAAAACCAAAGCAATAAAGTATTTAAAAAGAATTCAGCTCCACCATTGTATGTTCCTTGTCTTCAAAACAGAAAGCATTCCTTTCTATCCAAGTGCACCACATGATACACAACGAAATCATCTTCCATACTGCTGCCACTTGACGACAGCCCTGCAAATTCCTCCAACAGCCCATCAAATCCACCACCCTCAAAGGCATTACCCAAGTGACACCAACCCTCCGAAAGATCTCTTCCCACAACACCCATGTTACCTCACAATGTAGTAAGAGATGATCCACCAATTCTCCATTCTTTTTGCACATGTAGCACCAATCCATCACCACACATCCTCTCTTCCTCAAATTGTCGGTGGTGAAGATCTTCCCAAGGGTGGCGTTCCAAACAAAGAAAGCAACTTTGGAAGGCACACGAGATCTCCAGATGTTCTTCCAAGGGAATGGAGTATGGTCCTGTGTTATCAAAAGGTTATAATACACCTTAACAGTATATAACTTATGATCCTTAGACCTCCACTTCAAACTATCATGTTGAACCCTAGTAGTTCCCGAGGAATGTAATAGGCTGAAAAATTCAGTAACCATGTCTAGTTCCCAATCGTGAAAATCCCTATTAAATAGAATATTCCACTGATGCGAACCATGAGAAAAAAACCGCACATCAGCCACTGAAACCTCCCTATTAGCTGCAATACGATATAAAGCCTGAAAAACCATTTCCAAAATCTGATCTCCACACCACACATCCTGCCAAAAACGGATTCAGTTACGCTCATCAGCTTCAAAACGAATATGATTTTTAAAACATATCCACCCCTTCCTTATATACTTCCATAACCCCACTCCATACCCCCCCTCACTTCGTTGGAACACCATCCGCCCCATTCAACACCATATCTCACGTCTACAGTTTCCTTCCACAATGCTCCCCCCTCCTGATGATATCTCCAAAGCCATTTCCCTAATAGTGCTTTATTAAAGGTTCTTAAGTTGCAAACACCCAACCCACCATTCACAATTGGGGCACATACCGTCTTGCAGCTAACTAGGTGGAATTTCTTCTCCTCTCCTAAGTCTCCCCATAAGAATGCCCTAAATATTTTCTCAATCTTATTCGCCACCCCTGCAGGCATAGGAAAAAGAGATAAGAAATATGTGAGTAGGTTAGTGAGTGTGCTCTTAATAAGAGTAAGACGCCCCCTTTTGATAAATACACCATTTTCCATCCCGCCAGCCTTTTCTCTATCTTCTCCACCACCCCATCCCAAATAGCTCTATTCTTGAAAGATGCTCCTAACGAAAGGTCCAAATATTTCATAGGAAAAGAGGACACCCTACAATCCAAAAGACATGCAAGACTGTGTATATTATGAACCTCACCCACCGGTACCATCTCAGATTTACTAAGGTTCATCTTAAGCCTTGACACTGTTTCGAAGCAAAGTAGCAATGCTCTTAGAGTTTGGACCTGACTACTATCCGCTTCGCAAAATACCACACTGTCATCTGCAAAAAGAAGATGTGAGATGATAAAAGGGCCACCAAAGCCATTTCCCACCTTAAAACCGGATAAAAAACCCCCCATCGACAGTAGCCTGCACCATCCTACTCAATGCCTCCATAATGATGACAAATAGAAGAGGAGATAACGAATCTCCTTGTCGCAAACCCCTCGAGCTATCAGAAAAACCAGAAGGAGTGCCATTAACTAAAACTGAGAATCGGGCAGTTGAAATACAATGCCTCATCCAAGAAATCTACCTATTTCCAAAGCCACACCTCTCAAGCAAGTACAAGAGAAATTCTCAATTCACATGATCATAAGCCTTCTCCATATCCAGCTTGCATAGAATACCTGGACTTCCCTCCCGCAATCTAGCATCTAGGCTCTCATTTGCTAAGAGCACCGAATCAAGAATATGTCTCCCACGAATAAAAGCATTTTGTGGCTTGGATATAATATTTTCTAACGCTGGACTAAGCCGGTTAGCAAGAACTTTCGAAATAATCTTGTAAACACTGCTAACCAAACTCATTGGACGAAAATCCTCAATGATTGAAGCCCCGTGTTTCTTGGGGATGAGGGCAATAAAAGTCGCATTAAGAGATTTTTCAAACTTCTGAAAAGTATGGAATTCACTGAACACCTGTAGAACATCCCCTTTCACAACATCCCAACAAGTTTGGAAGAAACCCATTGAGAAACCATCCGGGCCTGACGCTTTATCCTTAGCCATACCAATGATAACCTTGAAAATCTCTTCTTCATCAAACGGTCTCTCCATAACACTCACATATTGCGGATCAATTGCTTCAAAAGACAAAGCATCAAGCTTCGGCCTCCAATTTGCCGATTCGGTGAGAAGATTCTCATGATAATGTACAATATGATTTTCTAATTTTGGAGGAGAGGATAACACCTGAGTACCAGAATGAAGCGACTCAATATTATTGTTTCGACGATGTGAATTAGCCACTTTGTGAAAGAACTTTGTACATTTATCTCCTTCTTTCAACCAAAGAACCCTGGATTTTTGATGCCATGATATCTCCTCTAACAATAAAACACTCTCCAACTCTACCACCACCGTGCCCTTCCTCACCAATACCTCCTCCGAGGCATCTCCCAATAATTCTCTACCCTCTAACTCCTGCAATTCCTCCAACAAAGAAGACTTCTGATTGTTTGTGTGACCAAAAACTTCCAAGTTTCATTTTTTCAGATCGTGTTTTAGAGCCTTAAGCTTAGCTGCTAAAATGAAGCTTGGCGTGCCACTAAACTGAAACGATACCCACCAGGCACGCACTGTGTCTACAAACCCATTCGCTGTTAGCCACATGTTCTCAAACTTGAAGTACCGGCGGCCCCTATGAATGCCCCCACAATCTAGGAGAATGGAAAAATGATCTGAACTGACTCGAGCTAATCTTTTTTGACTTACTTTTGGATAGTGAGCTTCCCATGACAGAAAGACAAGGAATCTATCAAATTTCGACCAAGCCCAGCCGTTAGACCATGTGTATTCACCCTCCACCAAGGGAAGGTCCATAAGATCCAGATCAAAAATGAATTCAGAAAATTCCTCCATGGCCCTAGAATGCCGATGATGCCCTGAACGTAGGAAAACGGGTAATGTTGAAATCACCTCCCATACACCACGGCACATCTCGTAATAAGTATATACCTGCTAGTTCCTCCCACAACCTTCACCTATCACAGTCCCTGTTTGGACCATACAAAAGCCCATTCCCATCCATCACACACATTTTTTAATAAAATCGAAATAGAGAACTCGCCAACACACTCCTCGATCACCTCGACCACTCTTCTATCCCACATTAATAAAACACCACCTGAAGCTCCCAATGAGGCCAAATAAGACCAACCCACATGCAAACATCCCCATAAGCTACGCACAATATTTCTATCTATTAGACTCAGCTTTGTTTCTTGTAGACATACCACATCACCCTTCCACATCCTCAATAAGGTTTTGATACGAAGACGTTTATTACTATCACTGAGTCCCCGTATGTTCCAAGATAAAATCTTGGGCTTCATAAAAAGCTTAACTTGCCCCTCCCTTTCGGTCTATCCCTTCCACTACTCCCTTCCTTAACGCCCCCATGAAAATATATCACAGCTCCTATATGTTTACCCGGTACTAGGTGGGTGGGGGGTGGATTTGGGAAATAGAAACAACTTTTTTTTTATAAGTCAATACATTTTTTTTTATAAGTACATTTACCTATATATACTTATATTATGTATTTACTTACTTTTATAAGTAAATACATAATGTGAGCAAGAAAGAAACAACTTATATATTAAGCGTTTCCAAAGTGATGGGCAGCATGTGTTTGTTCAGTTCAGCTCAATGCCAAACTATGTGCTGAAGAGGAACCAACTCATATTGTGATGAATTTGAAATTCAAGTTTTCACCTTACCCTAAGGCATTTCACATCCCACTTAAAGTTTTTGCTCGGACCAGGGTAGGGCACCTTCACGAGTCTTCATTGATATAAAGGCACTTTTAACTAAAGGAACAAAAAAACTAAGAGATTAAGCTGTATCTAAGGGATACATGATGGTTCAGGACCATGTTGTGGTGGTTCAAACATGAAACAAAATTGACAATGTATAAGGTATGGAGAGGTTACCCATCTGCACCCCAAATATGTCACCATCATGGGCGGATAATACTTGCTCAACGTAATTGTAGCAAGTTAAACTTTCAAATTATTGATACAAAATACCACAGAACAAACACCTTAAAGGTTTTAACAAAGTCCTATAATAAGTAGATGCGAACTTATACCTTCAACTCTTGATAATAAGGGTCTAGATACTCACCTCCTCACGTTCTGCTTCAATTTCCTCATATGTCAAAGCCTGCTTCTTCACGACATTGTCTTTCGTTCGTGCAATTGTCTGTGAAAGGTCACAGAAAATTAAAACATGTAGTTGCCAAAAGAGTATATTTGTAATGGTTAACATATATACAAGAACATTCGCAAATATTGAATAGTGCAGCAATATCTCAATGCTCTATCCTAAAAGAGAATCAAATACATACTACAGATCGAGACAATAAGCTAAAACTACGGAACAAAGGCTAACCTCGTCCAATAAGTCACAGAGTTTTTTCAACTTGGTCTCCAATAGGGCTATTTCTTTTACATTGTCATCTTGTTCTGGAACTGCAGCAGCCTGGTTTTGTTGTGATGCACGTGCACCTTTGGCAAAATGTTTCTTGTCCAACTTCTCGAGAGGTGTATGCTGCACAAAAGGAACAAGGGCAATGAGGAAAAAAACTCAAATTAAATCCCTGGCATAGATATACAAACTTCAGAAGAAAGTGACCTGAACCTTCTTTTTATAAGTATGTGAGCGGAACATTATATGAAACTGGAATTCAGGAACTAATGCCACACCCAACCAAACAAGAGCTTGCGTCAAGATGGCTTTAGAACATGTCAAGAATATACCATATATGAAGGCTACAGAATAATGATTACTTATTGAAGCTCCTAACACTTGAACATTGAACAATATTCTATTACCTTCCACGGCCTCTCAACCCATGGGATAAGCAAGCATTCACCCTATTCTGCTAGCCAAATTCATTGAATACCATCCCTATCAGAAAGAGCATACAATTACAGGATATCTAGCAGTTCCAACACACAACTGTTGCATATTCCAATTTAAAGCATGTTTACCATTAACAATAATCCGAAGAAAAATATTTGAAGAGAGTTTTCTCTCTAGCCAGCAGCAAATTAATTAGTAATCACTAAAATTAAACTCACTAAATAATACAGCAGATAACAGAAAAACTAATTTAGCAAGTAGAGCACAGACAGTACATATATTAACATTTTATAACTTTTTTCCACAAACTTACCACCTTATATCTTTTGCTAGGTAAAAAACCTGGTTCACAATTACCTTTGTAAGGAAAAGCCTTTCAGCACGCTGCTGAACGGTACCGCCAGTCTTAAGCCCTAATGCAGCCAATGCCTGCCAGGCAACAACACAGTGGTCAATTAAGGAAAATGAATCTAAAGCAAATGCCTGGAAACATGTATTTTGAACTTCTAAACGGACATGCAAGTAGAAACATGTTTTTTTTTTTTTTTTCTGATAAGTAAGAGGTGAAAATAGGAACATGTTAGAATGAAGAAAGCTTAGATGGAAACATTTCAAAGCAAGGAACATATAATCTTACCTAAATCCAGCTAAATAAGCATTACCTCATAGTCTGAAATTTATTAATGCTCAGAAATTTGGAGTTTTCTTTTTTTTTTTGTTCCATTTTCTTTCAGTTATGTCCCCAGTATATTTCCCATGCAATCATGATTAATCCCTTCCCTAGCACTGCCCCATCCCACAGTGCCAAGGGTCCTTGCATTGATAAATTTTATCGTCCATCATAGGAAAACGAAAATAGATAATATTAAGAAAAGCAACGATAGATTCTAAAGTTTGGATCTTCAAAGCAACTTAAATATATGCTCAGGAATTAGGTCTCTACAACTAAAGGTTCATAAATGAAAAAAAGATGCATTTATGCAATGAAAAAGTCGTGGAAAATACTGATATAAAAATAGGCCACTTACCTCTTTTAACTTTTCTGGACCGAATTCCATCAGCTCTTCAACTGTACTGTAATAATCAAGGTCAATAACAGTATGCTGAGCAGGAACATGTCCATTTTCTTGACCCTCTTTCTCCCATCCTTGTATATTTCCATTCGCCCATTGCTCTTCAAATTCAGCCACAACCTACCACAACCAATCATATATTACTTCCTATTGAAAACAAAAATACGTATAGAAGGTTTTGAAATCTAAAAGACAAGGGTCCATGGCTGTTCTGATGCAACCTTGTTCACATTCCACACACATTCTTCTTGCTAGATGGGTGCATATTTTAGTATACTTATTGTATGTTAGGGTTGCGTCCTTCATGTTTCAAACAAAATACTTATAACAAGAAGAGAACTGCTAGACCTACAAATAGATCTTACAAAAGTATGTTTACAAACTGATGTGGCTTAATGTAATACATCAGATCTACTTTACAATAAAAGAGTTATATAATTTGATATACCATGTCAAGCCACAACAATTTGTAAACTTACTTTTGTAAAATTCTTTTGTAGACCAAGCATTTCTCACAAAAAAAAATCCTTGTATACATGAATATAAAATAGAACTCAAGATATGAAGTTAGAAAAACAAGTGCGAACTATGATAAATTGGCTTTTGGAATTTAAATTCCTTCCAACACCTTTTCATAGCACTTTCAAATCCTACCACGTTATCAATTTATAATAGATCCAATTATGACAGGCCTTCCAACCTTCAATTGCCACAGCTTTAAAATTGTATCACTAAAGCTTTTTTTATGGGAAAATAGAACTCACACCCAAATGGGATTAAACCCATGAACTCACCGTCCACCTTTTGTTTATAGAGCCAGGCAATGCCACTTAGTCTAAGGACCACAGACAGTGATGAATTATTTTAATGCAAAATTCTACCATAGTATTATTGCATGCATTATAGATCGTAAATTTAGTACTCAGTGCCTAAATTAAACCCTTAAAGTAATATTCAACGAAAAAGATCATAAGTGGGTGAGTACCTTCAAGAATATTCTATCAAGATCTTGCAAGGGCTCTGTCCGCTGAAAAAAATATACAAGGTATTCCAATAGATTCTCCATATATTCCCTGTATTGCCTGCAGAAAATAACATTTCGAACAGATTCTCAAAGCACACAACATTACACAGACAATCATTTTCAACAAACAAATATACATATACACACACACATATTTATATAAAGGGATCTCCTATCATTCCCACCTTCAAGTCGAGCAACTTTTCCACTTTTATTTGATAATTAACTTTTCCACTTTTATTGACCCAAATATTACTTTTGTCATATTAAGTGTGAGCATTCTTGTCCATAACTGTTGAAACCACCCTCATAAAGCCGCACCCAAGTTTTTTTTTTATAAGAAAAATAAAAAGTTGCACCCAAGTCCCGCCATGTCTAATTGGATCCTACCATGTCTCCCTGTTTTTCCCTTCATTTCTCTCTGTACCTCACAATGTGTAATGCTAAACTGCCAAAAGAGATCCTTGATCAGATACCTCGTCTTGCTTCTGATCTCACTTGGCTCCCCCTCTCTCTCTCTAGGCCATCCATTTTTACCATTCAGTCTTCTATGATTTGATCCTCACTGAACTTGAGGTCCAAACATGTAAACACCCCAAACCAGATTTGTCTTTCTTTTCTTTCTTTTTTTTTTTTTTTTTTTTTTGGGGGGGGGGGGGAGCAAACCATTATATAAATGTAGATATAGTCAGAAAGTATTATACCTTGTTAACTTTAGTTTGCGAGAAATCTTATGCGGTTGTGAAAAAATATCAAGGTAAGCAGAGTACTCGGTAGAAGGCTCCCCAAATTTAGAATTAATGTACAGGTTAAATAATTCATGCATGTCTAGGTATCGCCCAAGAGCTTCCTGAAATTAAAAACTTGAGTTATTATAAAAAAGATGATTGAAAGGCTGTAAACTATACTAAATCAACATACCATTTACACAAACGCCACAAACTGTTTTGATTTTCACAGATAATCTCTAGTATCAAAAAATCCTTTTTTTATTGGTAAATAAGATTTTATTGATCACAAGAAGAAAAAATCTTTCATTTCACTTTGGTCTCATGTTTAAATTGAACTATAAAATTCTAGAAGGCAAAAACAGAAGTGTAAGAGCATTGATTACAATAACCATGATGGTTACCGTTAAGAAATGCTCTTACACTTCTGTGCTTACCTCCAAGAATTTTATAGTTATATTCAACAGTGAGGGCAATAAAATGTTTGACCTGAAATTAAACTTTTGGTTAAATATGCTGTGCAGAGAAAGAAACAAAGATAGACAGGGACCTCTCCACTAAACTCGATGATAGGTTCTTCTTTAAGTAGTGCCTCATACTCCTCAGTAGCATCAACAACACGAGCAGCTGGATGCCTTCTATGGTATTCACGAATCTGTATAGATGATAAACGTTAAAAATTTCAATGTATAAGCAGTCCAACAAGTCAATTCTAAGAACACAGTTTCAAGACCAATGCGCAACAAACATACAGATATTACATTTCTTCTAATACACATGTTCTATGATCCTTTCAAGTTTTCTCATGCATGTTAACTTACATAGATGTTCTTTTTTTTTTAGGATGCTTGCATATATGTTAAGAAAACAGACGCAGGACCAAAGTTAAACCTTCTCCTTGCAAATACATAGATATAAAATGAAGAATAAATTATCGAAACCATATCTAGAGATAAAATATCCACTTCAAATATAAATTTCATAATGTTTCTAATGCTTCAAAGAGAAAAACTCCAGCACAACATCAGAATGCTCAATGAAAAAGTACAGTGCCTTTATGCTTCTAGTTACATATCACTAGAACTTAGAGATGTAGAATACAAGGATGGCTGTGATCTGAATAAAATTTTGAGACAATGGAGACTTTTGATCAGCAAAAATAATTGGTTCTGTAGTTACCTCTTTCAATCTATCATAAAATGCACTAAACACATTCGTTCCAGTTGCAGTTTGGCCTCCAAGAGCCGCAATCTCATCCTTCCTGGCATTATCGTTATCATCATAAATCTCTACCTGAAAATTACAATAAAAACAGCAAAATAACCTTAATACTTATGAGAGAAGAGACATATAATCAAAGCATAACAAACTATTTGCAACAATGATTTTTTTTTTTATAGGTAATCGAAGATATTATTTCATTTTTTGATTGACACCGGGTGTCCGAAAACAAAGTCTTGGGGGTGGACAGACGAGGGGCAAGGAGTTTCCCACAAGTACATTGGGTAATTCAAGGGGAAGTTCCCCCAGTCCAATGACCCCTAGAAATTGTTTGCACCCGAGAGGGCTCGAACCATAGAGACCTAGAGAGAGCATACCAAATCATGTACGCAAGAGAAACACCAAGATATAATCTACAACAATTATGAGGTTAGTTAATCAATGGCTTTTTTATATAGGTTAGTTAATCAATGGCTTTTTATATAGGTTAGTTAATAAATGCTACAAACAACCACAAAGAAAATGTCATAAAGTACACAAACACCTTCAAGGTACACAAATATCTTCAATGCTACAAACAACCACAAAAACAACCCCAAGGGGTTGGCCCAAGTGGTGAAGGCCTTGGTCTTGGGGTATCACTCCCTTCGAGGTCCAAGGTTCAACACCTTATGGGTGCAAACAATTCTTTGGGGCCACATCTCCTGGTGAAAAGTCAGCGATTTAACCAGTTCCGTGTAGGGAAACTTTCGAAGGTGCAGTGCACAGGACCGGGGTTTACTCTGCAGGGGTGGGTCCAAATGGGCCTTGGAGAGGTTCCTCAACATAAAAATAAAAAATAAAAAAAAATGTCGTAAAGTACACAAACACCTAATGCCAAATCATTTTATTTTTCAAAAAAACTGCCAACCACAAACAAAAAACAACTATTCTTCCTCATCAGATTTCTCCAAGATTGCAACAGTGTGGATGTAACACCCCAATGGAAGACCCAAACCACATAACCTATACTCCAAAAAGACCAGTCAATGATACAATTGGAGCCTCATTGGAACATTATAAAGATCAAGAACTTCTCACTCCCAAGCAATGTGGGATCCAATACAACATCTACCCTTATCCTTATCATATGAGGGGTATCACAGTGGAAGATGGTCCCAATATGTCTATGGTGGTGTATTTGAGGGAGAGGAATGCAAGAAGCTTTGAAAATTGAGCGCGGTCAATGGATGAGTCTATTTTTCAATGCTTTACTTCATTGGTCAATTGTAATTGATTTTAATGGCATTTATTTTCATGATTTACTTGTATCGCTAAACTAGCACGCATAGGTGACACTCTTGTATATGTTCCGTATACTCAAACTTTTATCTACTTCATGATCAATAAAATTTTTGTTTATCGATAAAAAAAATGATTTCTCCAAGTATTTAAAAACCAAAAATGGATTAACAAATTCTCGAGCAACACAAGAAATGACCATTATGCAAGATTCAAATATTGGTCGATTGTAATTAATTTTCATGGCGGGACTTGTCATGAATTCCTTGTATCACTAACTAGCACGCTTAGGTATTGCTCTTCTTGTATATGTCCCGTATACTTGGGCTCTTGCATATTCTTATGATCAATAAAATTTTGTTTACCGATTAAAAAAAAAAAAATTCTATGCCACCAAACAGTATCAATATTTTGAGTCAGTCATATTTAGTACTGACAATAATCAATCAATATCTGTTAGATTTCCGAAGGTATAATCATGCTCATTTAGAAAACAAAATCAAATTAAATTATCTTCCAAAACTGTACGAGAACTTCAAGGAAGTGTCATCTAGACTACCCCTCGGAAGCGCAAACGTCTGCGTGCCCAAAGAAACCTTTCCTAGGGATAACGACGCAACACAAAATTCAAATTTCCAATATTTTCCCCCTATTTTCCAAGCACCCAAACACTTCACAAAATTACAGAAAGGTTTGTTTTCAAAATGCTAACCTAACTGTGCGTCATGTTTCATGTGGATTGGAACAGAAAAAAATATAGCAACCATTCATATATATAGAAAGCAGGATTCGAGGAATATTCTCTATTTCCTTTTTTATTGCTCGATTTCTCAGCAAGAAAAAAGAAAGAACGTAAGAAATTGGAGATGAAGTTGAAGAGACAAGAAGAAGAGTATACGAGTTTTTCAGTGGTGGAAATGATAGTGTCGATCATGTTGCGGACGCGGTGGCTCTGAAAGAGGCGGTCCTTGCTAGTAGCCGGCTCATTCTGGAGGTCCTTCACTATCAGCCTCTCCAGCCGCTCCACGTCCTCATGTGCTGCCCTCGTCACCTCCAGCAACGTCGACGACATTTTCTTCTTCTTCTCTCTCTCGCCCACGTCCCTAGGGTTTTTGTGTGCGTCTCTCTGGTCCTTGGGAAGGAAAAGAAGGAAGTAAAACCTGAGATTAGCACTGAACCTGATAGCGTCAAATGAAACGGCGTTCTCAGCTTGGATTTTGGTATAGCTTCTTTTTCCTTTCTAACGGTGGTCACTATGAAAACGGGAACTGTTACAAGATTTTTACCTTGTCTGATCGTACGGATCTCGCAGTGGCATCCACAGAAGAATCACCGAATAGGCGATTGCCACATAAACTAATTGGTTGCAGAAATATTCACGTGCAAATCACGTGATAATTTATTGTCGATGTGTCGGTCAGATATTGGCTTACACAATGCAAAAGTATAGTCCGTAGTCCATATGCGGAGCAGCTATATGTTCCCCTTCCGGTATCCATATTCCATTGCACTCGGCTTCTGTTTACTCTCTCTTTTTAGCGTCCCCTTCGAAGGCAAGCCATTGAAGAGGTAGAGAACTTGATTTTTCGCCAATGTGGAAGCTCAACGAATCTATGTTAGAAGGCAATGAAGAACGAGGAGATGGATTCTTGGATGACGAATCAGACGGCTTTTGTTCTCTCTCTCCCATGCAGGTACTGCGTGAATCACCTAGGTTTCAAGGTCAAACATTTGTGCTCGTGTTTAGATTTTCTGAAATTATGCTGCTTTTCGGTTTTGATTATACAGAGAGTTTATGGGTTTGCTGCCTCTTTGGTCGCTGGTTTGGTTTGTATGATCCTGGTATGAGCATTCACTCACCTTTCCTTTTATTATTTTCCTGCATTGGTGTCTTGAATTTTCATGGCTAGTTGGATTTCTCGTGATTCCAGCTATGATTAATAAGCATTGGAATGTAAGCTTGTGTGTTGGATTAGTGTTTTGAGACGTATGAGGCTTTATACAGGACCGAACGGCGGAAAAGGGATTTACGTAGCATAGCAGAGCCTTAAGTAGTTGGGATTTGGGTTTGTACTGAACATGGCTTTGCCTATTCTTTAATTAATATACTTATAAAAAAAAAAAATTAAAATAGTAGTTGGGATTTGGGATTGAGGTTTTGCTGAGTTTTCTTGTTTATAAAGCAATAGTCGCAGTGATCTTAGGTTATTAGGAGATGTCATGTTAGTTAATTAGTCTCCATGACGAGGTACCTATACTGGTGTCGAGTTTGCTTATGGACCTCTTTTAGTGGTCAGTGTTAAACATTCTCTACTTGTATGCAAATTTTTGAGGATGGCAAAATCAGTACTTAGATCCTGTACTCGGTACTTATATGAGACTTATAACGAACGACAATCTGTTAAGTGCATAGGAAGTCTCTGGAAAACGTGTGGTGAACGGAAAAGAACACCAAATAACACATTGAATATAAGACTTATCTCGAATGGCGATTCATTAAGTGTGTAGGAAGCCTCTGGAGGAAATGTGGTGAACGAAAAGAACACCAAAAAATATGTTGAATATGAGACTTATCACAAATGGAGATCCGCTAAGTGCGTAGGAAGCCTCTAGAGAACGTGTGGTAAATGGAAAAGAACACCAAATAACTCGTTGAATATGGGACTTATCACAAACGGCGATCCGTTGAATACGTAGGAAGCCTCTGGAGAACGTGTGGCGAATGGAAAAGAACACCAAATAACACATTGATATGAGACTTATCACGAACAGAAAAATGCTGCAAGAGACACTAGGAAATCGGTGGCTCCCATGCCAAAATGTCAATGACAACTCGTACAATCGATTGGTGGTCTGATATGAGAAAAACCATATTGCAAAATGGACGTAACTGGCGTGTAAATAACTGCACCTGTCAAGTGCTAAAAGATTGTTAAACTGGACGTGGTGTGCTATATAAATAGCAAAGTAAAGGAACATGCCTGCTAACAAAACGATGAAGCACGGACACAAACGATTCTATGAGAGATACCAAGATCGTGTATGCTCTGATGCCATGTAGAAAATATAATATAATAGAAAATGGAGATGGAGAGGAGAGGAGAGGAGAGGAAAGACTTTAGAGGATACATCTTTGCTATTCTTTAATGTCAATTGTTATTGAATACATAACATTTGTCCCTATTTATAGATGAATGAGACTAGAGAAATAATGGAAATACAATAAATCATTTATACTAATTGATTTACACAATAAACTAAATATGGTAAAGAATAAGTCATATTACCATACATACTAGAATATTATGAATATCTTTTTTTTTTATAAGTAGAATATTATGAATATCTTCTAAGTATGATAATATTCTAACATAATATTCTAATAATGGTTATTTCATGATCGATAAAAATTTTGTTTGTCGATCAAAAAAATATTCTAAGAATGGTTGGTTATCTAATATCAGTTTTACTAAGAATTTTCCTGTAGCTCAATTGGCATCTCTCTCTCTCTCTCTCTCTCTCTCAAAATATATGGCACCAATCTCTGATGTTTGTGCTTAGAAAACCCATGTCCAAGTCTGGAAGTTAGAAATTTGAGTTGTAGGTTGATTTTATCTTCTCTAGAGGACTAGCCATATTGTTGCATTCCTTTGTTATTGGCAATCAACTAAATTACTTCCGCACGGTTGTCACATTGTACTTATCAAAAGAAAAAAAGTTGTCACATTGTGATTTTTAGGTGGTCCTAGATCCCTTCTGCCCTGATGTTGTCTCTATGAGAGACAGTGTCAGTGTACCCAATGCCATGAGGGGAAATCAAATTGGCATAAGAGTTCTAAAACTATGGACCAAATTTGACCGCAGTTGTTTTTTCATATCCTTTAGATAGAATGCCATTAGAAAACCTTGTGCCCCGCTTAACACCTTAACACTTGGTGGGCTTATTTCAGAATCATGGGTGATAGGTTGATGATGGTTGTGACATGGGCTGTAAGCTTCTTACTGGAAGTGATAGGAAAGCACCACCAAACCTGCCCTATGAAGATTGAGAACTTCCCTCCATGCCTGAGAAGGCCATTGATTGTTGCACCACCCATGACAGCTATATACTTATGTGGACTGTCCACAACAAAGCTCAGATTGGCTGTAGAACACTCCCAAGTGTCCTAGACCTTCTATAGACTCGTCCTTGATTTTTCTGCATCTGGGTCACTTTGATCTATACTTTCTTTACCCCACCCCATTTTTGTGGTTGTTTTTTGTTTACCATTGTGCCCTCTCTTTGTGGTAGTGAATATTTATAATTAATGATCTTTACCGATCAAAAAATATACTCTCATTAAGTAAAAACAGTACTGTAGTTACCAAAAAACTTCATGGAAGACAGGGAGTATCCCTTTAATGCTTTTCTTTAATAAAAAGAAATATTAAGTTCACTTTAAGGCAAAACGTATCAAACATGATTTTGGGAAATTTCACAATTTGTTCTAGAAACTTAATTTTTGATTTTATGGATGCAGACAGAAAAATTTATAGCCCAGTTACTGAAAGACAACCTAAAATTGATACTGTAAGAGCCCTCACAGCATTTGTTTAATTCTTCTCCTTCTTTTGCAGTCATTGATTGTTTTTGCCAAACCCATCAAGTTTGCAGCACTGTTTACGTTTGGCAATGTGTTGGCAGTTGGAAGGTAGGTTAACTGGTAATGGAGCCGAGCAATGAGATAAACATATATGTAGTTTAGTAGTTTCTATTCCAAAGTTGTATCTGATTCAATTAAACTGAATTTCTTTTCCTTTTTCATTCTTGAGGGATTTTTCAAGTTCTAAACTTGTGGTCCTGTTTGGCAGCACAGCCTTCCTCATTGGACCTAGGCAACAGATCGGAATGATGTTTGATTCTGTTCGTGTCTATGCAACTTCCATTTACCTTGGATGTGTTGTTATTGCTCTCATTTGTGCTCTTTGGGTAAGTTTTCTATCTTGATTGTTATTGCTCTCAAGCATGAAAAAACCTTTGCCATTAGCTTCATTTTCTTGTTCGATTTATTATGTTATGATAGTCACTGTTCCTGTTCCTGGCTATTTTCATCTTGCAGATCCATAACAAGATTTTAACAATACTTGCAATAATATGTGAGTTCTGCGCCCTTATATGGTGAGTTTGCCTTTCGTCAAAATCAACCCTCTCCCGCCTAAATTTTCTGGCCTAGGAGAGGGAGATCAGACACTTCCTCTCAACCTTATCAATTTGTGTTTATATTTTACATGGTGTTCTACCAACTACCAATGGCAAGATCTTCATCTAGCTTCTCTAATTCTAACTTTGAAAAGACCTAGTTATGCATTTATAATGGTTTATGTCACCACTTGATATATTAGTGATGAGCTGTTTCAGGTACAGTTTGAGTTATATCCCTTTTGCTCGGAGAATGGTTTCTGGACTGATGGTGCGTTTGTGGGACACTGAACTTTAGGAGCTTCCATCTTAACAAATGACTCTTTGAGGGTTGAAATTTTTCGGCTGCGGCTTTTAATTGTTTTCTTGTTTTTAGTGTTTGAGTTGGGACAACAGGTTTTATGTTTGTCACAATTGTATATTTCTTGGCTACTTATTCTCATTATCGATTATGTCATTTGTTTGGCTTCACTCTTTTGGCTCAAAGTCTATTGAGTTATCCTTTTGCATTTCTTTTACTTGGTTAATAGTTTTCTTTTCAAGAAACTGTATACCAAATCCTAGACCAGAGGCCCATTGAGCACAATGTTCCTGTGCACCTCTATCCATCAACTTAAGGGCCTAAGGCTGTATTTTGGAGCTTAGACTATCTCAGACTACTTCATTACTATTCACCAACAGTTTACTATTATTCACAAATTATTTACTATTATTTCATTTTTTTATAAGTACTATTATTTTATTACTATTTATAAACTATTTTATTACTATTTTTAGATGATTTGAGATATTTTTAACGTCGAAATGCAGTCTTAGTGAAAGAGATGGCATAGAGTTGGGTAGAGAGTTGTGAGATTGTTAATTCCCATAACAAGGATCATCATTAAGCGAACCCATGTTTCTCAGCAATAAGCTTGTGGATCAAAATAGTTGGAGGCTAGACTTATCCTTTCTGTAGCCCAATTAGAGTAGAGGAGCGCCCAAAGTGGATCGAGTTTATCTTATCATTTTCCAACCCAACTAGCCCCAACTTTCAGATCCACAATCTTTCATACTTTAAAGCTAGGCCCTGTTTCTTCGGTTAAACACGAAACATTAACATCTCCAATTGAAACACAGCTTTCAAACTATCGCCGAAGAAGCAGGAGAGAGAGTTGCTGATTAGCCAATGAAAATGACAAGGCATCTTTTTTTGCCCTTTTTTCCAACAACCACCCAATGATGTGTGATGGTTTAAACTTTAACACCAGTATAGGCATGTGAAATGCATACTCAACTACCTTAACATTTGCCATCCACCTCACAACAATGCGGTTTTTAGCTACCAAAACTTGAGTAGCAAGTCGATGAAACTTCATAAATACTTCCATCTACTTATCGTACTCATTGTGACATATCCCGCCAATGTCTCGATCTCTGTCGCACATGCACATGGTGACATCATTTATTACCCCAAAAGAACAAAGCAAAAGATGATAATTACATCCTTGAATCCATTTTATTACTACGTTTGCAATCTGCAACATCTTTCCCATTTCGAGTCTTGACTTTGAGAATGCTTGAGTTAATTTTACTCAGAGAGAGAGAGAGAGATGAAGGTGAAATTAGCCCTTCCTGTAAAGCTGAGCATAATGACTCCTTTTGTCCAAGTGAGGAGTCTTTACTTCTAAAAAAGGTGGCATTTTAACGATTCATGAATCACATGCATGGTGATAAGCCATTAAGAAGTGTAAAATACTTTAGACATAAAGTAATTACACAAAAATAAACTCACAAACTGATGTAATTTGATGTGGTATGTCAGATTATAAAATTATTTTTATTGTAAAGTAGATCTAACTGGTCTCATTACACCACATCAGTTTGTAAATTTATTTTTGTATAATCTCTTTGTGTATGTACCAGTTCTGTTTAAGAAATAAACATTAAATGTACTTCTACACAGTGCAAAAGTTCAACCCGAAATGCAATAAGATTGCAAAGTTCAATTTGAAGTGCGCCATCGGCAAAAGCCTTTTAATCAGTGGCTAGAGCTAAAAAAAACCCCACTTTCTGTCAAAACAAAAATAAAATACTGTAAAGGCATGGTTGGTGCTGGGAAAATCCAACTCCACAATAGCATACAGGCATCACAAAAAACTCCAACACACTCCTTTTCCAAGATTTCTTTATTTATTTTGTGTTCATGTAGACATACAGAATCAATGAATGTAATGCATCAGGTCTTTGACTAATCAAAATATTAAAAAACTATGCTTATTGGGTTGGTGGAAATAATTTCATTCCCCCATTGATTAGTACCTTAATCTTTGTTAATCGAAATTAATAATCAAATGAAACTGGTAGGCATCTGTAATCACCTTATTCACTACTTTTCAGCTACCCACTAGAGGCTAGAGCTAGCTACCTCTTGATTAGCCATCAGTCAACAACAAACACACATTTTCAACAGCACTCTCAATGCTAAATCAATAGGAACTTCTTTAGAATATGATTACTTTTTTTAAACATGTGTGTTACTTTTAGAGTCAACGAAGTTAGAAGATTGTCAATTTTCAGTGAAGTGTGTATAAAGAAATTGCCAAGCAAGGAAGCTTCGTTTGCACCCAAAACAAAAATGCTATAGATTGCAAAGGTGATTCTCTCAGATTTGGTTCCTAGCTAGAAAGGAGAAGATGGTAGGCAAAGCTTTTCTACCTAACGGAGAAGTCCCTACTCTTTGTGAGTGTCCTTGACTTTTACAAAAAGCAATGGAGTTGTGTTTGGACACTAATAAAATATGTGGAGCCATCAAACGTCTGTATCAGACTTTTTGTGTTCCCCGAGATCAAAAGGAGGGGCTGAGAATCTAAGTTTCTAACATCCATGTAAAATAACTCAAAAATAAAAACTAACATATGGATTAAGGTAATTTGGTCGAACTGAGAGTTCAGCCTAATTTTAAATTAATTTTAATATTTAAATATTCAATTCTTAAATTATTAAACTTATCTCAATTTAAAATTTTTTTATACGTGATACTTATAATCTTTTTTAATTTTATATAAATATATATAAATTTATCTTTATATTTAAACATATCTAAAATTATCTTAACTGGATTTCTTAAAATTCATTCTATCATCTCAACTCATTACTATTTATAAAAAATTTAATTTATTTTGATTCAACTCGACATTCAAACGGCTAAGAAGATGGGGAGAGTTTTTTGGGATTTTGTTTTGGGTTTGAACATTCCATTGTTAGCATTGCCAATTAATGCCTAATTAAGAGAAATATGCTATGGCCACGAGATGCTTGAGCGGTAGCAACTATTCAAGATCTCCATTCTCACTATCTTGGTAGAGACATGATCAGGTCCAAGTGTCTATGAGGACGTATGTTACTCACGTGCCAAATAGATAAGTTTAAAATAAAGAGTATTGGCGGAGGAAAAGTGTTTGAAAGTTGAGCGGGCGGCGATTTCAAATCTAATCTTCCATCTTATCCAAAAATATAAAGACAAAATACAAAATACAAAAAAAAAAAAATAGTTGGAGAGTTAGGAATAATATCTATAAATTTATATATAAACAATATTGCCGATATACTTGTTGTTTCGTATCGAAGATAACACACTAATTTCAATCAGAAGATTTTTTTTTTTTTTTTTTGACAAAAATTTCAATCAGAAATTTATTTATTTATTAAGGACATGAAAATAATGTAAAAATTGAGAGAGAGTGGGAATTAAAAGAAAAATACTATATATAATTATAAAATGCGCAAATGTCGTATAGTCATTTTAAAAAATAATAAGATCTATTATTAAAAAATTAATTTTTTTTTATATTAATTTTATATTTATTTTTTTTTTAAAATGACTACACCACACTTTTAGACTCACTCACGATTACAATAATTATTTCTTGAATTAAAAAGCATTATATCCGATCTATTGAAGCGTCACGGGAGGTGTGGGCAGGCCTTTTTGCCGCCGCCTACTCTCTTTATCGTCTTTCAGGATTTCTTTTGCGTTCAATGTTCATAGTCCATATTGTGTTTTCTACTTTTTCTTTGATGCAATCATACACGTCACTCTGCCTAATTTTTTTTTTTTTTTTAAATGACAAACTTGGAAATTAAAGAAAACACAACATTTTATTACTAAAAATGTTACTGCTCCCACCGACAGTTGAGTCGATTGGATCTCGATAAATTTTTTTTAATAATTAAAAAAATATTTTTTAATAATATTTTTTTTTAAACAATATTTAAGGATATAAAAAAAAATTTACTCTTATTGGGACCTTCTCGTGCTACACCCTCTATGTGTGTAACAGTGCTCTTTTATTACTGTGGATTGCCGTGAAAGCTCGAGAACATGTGTAAAACATGCATCTGCGACGAAATTATTCACCACTATATTTGACCTGCCTTTCTAAAGATTAAAGGACCTTCCTAATACAATTCTAATTATGGAATTACTATCCTTTAATGAACTCTGTTCTGATTCCCTGATAAATAAATTTCTAAATTTTAATCTAAGAATTTTAAGCAAAAAAGATAGATATACGATATGAGTTCAATAACATTTATTATAATGAGAAATACTACTTATCATTCTCATACCACATATTAATATTTGATTTATTATTTTTATCATTTTATTTAAACACACATATTTACACAATGAAAAGTATATTTTTTTCAACGAGTTAATGTAATGTATGCCCGATTGTGAATTGACATACATCATTCAAACAATAGGAACGAAACTTTGATGAAAAATATTATAAAAGTAATGATACTCTTATCTTTTTAAATGATACCATATTATTAAAATTGCTCATATAAACATTAAATTATAATACTATCTCATTCTATGATATGACGGGAGTATTACTAGGGGTGGGCAGCGGGGCCCCGCCCCGCTGCCCTGCCCCGCCTTCGTATGGGTTGGCGGGCTACCCCGCTCCACCCATGCGGGGGCGGGGTCCCCCGCCCTGCATAGAGAGGGCCTAACAGGGGTGAGATGACCCCAACGGGGCCCCGCCCCACATATAAAATTTTTATTTATTTATATATATAAATATATTGTATATAGATATATACAATTTATTAAAGACTTAAAATTATATTCAAGTCATTGGATTGCTTTGACCTCCTAAGTCCCACATTGCTTAAAGATGACTATTGTATTGCCTTGACCTCCTATATAAAGGTTGGCCTAGGAGGCCAAATCAATCCAAAATATAACTCTAATGAGTTTAAGTTTTTTTTATATTTATAAATCTTAATTTATTATTTAAATTATATTACAATTTGGATCTAAAAAAATATTTTTAAACCAAAATAATTTTTTTTAAACACAATGTGGTCAAAAGGCAGAGGGCGGGGCGGATTGAATTTTTTCCCCCGCCCCCGCCTCCCAGGGGCGGGGGCGGGGGCGAGGGGAAAACCTCCAAACCCCGCATGGTGCGGGGCGGGATGCGGGGGAGGATACCCCCCGCCCCGCACCATGCAGATATCACCCCTAAGTATTACACATACGTACTGCAGAACCATCTAATAATTACTCAACTTTTACGTGAAAATATTAATAGTTTGTAAATGTGATTGGAATTGATATTGCTCTAATTACTTTGAGTCATGAAATGCAAACTACGTATAAAGGAATGTATTATTTAATTTTTATTTTAAGATAAGCAAATCCAAAAATAAATATCAATTTAAATTTTAAAGAATTAACTTAGTTATTTAATTTAAAACAATAAATAAAAAACCATATCAAACTTCGTGATAAACAATATTGTAGCTAGGTTTAAAAGGTCGTATATATGGATACAAATCAATAATGGATCACTCTTATTTTTCTCGATTTTGGTAAGGATTCAAATGAAATTTCTAGGAATTATGCTATACGAGTCATGACATGATACTATCATTTATTATGATGAGCAATCTTTAAATTAGTACTTTTTCTTAATAATAAATTCACAAATTGAAGAATAATAACAAATTATTAAGACAGGAGTGAGAGTTGCATAACATCTTCCAATTTCTTGTTTATAAAATGAAAAATAAATTGTACAATCGTATGATGTGTAATATAATCTATTTTAGAAAAATAAAGATGAAAAAATTTAATTTATTTTAGATAGATGGCACAAAATTTATTGTATTTAGCATGCTACCAAACATTTAACCCACAAGTAAGCTAAGATCAATCTCAATGGATTAGTCAAAGTTAAAAAAAATTATAAAAATTAAAAATTAATTTATTATTATATAAATAATAAATAGATAATCTAAAATGGGGAGTAGATATGAAAGAAATAGACAAAGACATTCACAAAAGCAAAAACTTGGATTAGCTTTAGCTATCCATTGAGATTGTTAAGGGATATATATCATTTGGCAAACACTACAATACGTACGTACCCAAGTTGGCTATCTCCTCCATGAAGGAATACAAGGCCCACTCGCACTAAACCTCGTGGTAGCCTCAAATTGGATATTCTTATTTAATAAATAGAGATGATATTCATCATCTCATATTATATATTTTTATTTTTATTTTATTTTATGGTATTGCAAATTAATTTTTATAACAGTTCATATTTTTTGAAATAAAAACTTGAAACTAACTAATAATTTCATGTTAACCCAATTAGACGATGGTATTATATATATATATATATATATATAATATATTGAAGAAAAAATATGTTTATCCATCTGATTACTATATAAACGGAATTTAGAAATGACAAAAAAACAATTCCGAATTTACAAATTACAAGCGCCGCGCGTACGTAAAGCGAGCACTCAAAACAGTATAGATGAGGCAATTAAGCACAGTAGTCTGCCTCTTCTGCATCTGACCTTTACACTCTCCCAAGGAGTACCTAACCCTTCAACCGTTTAAACGGCCATAATCTCTCTCTCTCTCTCTCTCTGAAACTTGACCAATCCCATCCATACTTGTGATAAAGTGTTTCCTGCTTTAAAAAATTGAAAGAAATTTGACATTATAATCTTCTTTCTTTCTTTTTTCTGGGCTTTACATTTCGTATACGCAGCAACATGCATAATGCCCATATATAAATATATATATATATATATATATATATATATATAATGAGCATGACCACCACCGCCCAAACAACACTACGTTATCAAAACAGTTTCATGTCTGCTCCAAATGTAATTATATTACTGCTTCGAGAGGCCGCATTTCATACATATATAATTTCCATGCATCTTCTCTACCTATCTTCTTCTACATTTTATGTGTGTGTGTGTATATATATATATATATATATATATATATCATGTTGCATGCATGCAAAGTTGACATTTTCATCTCAAAATTCATGACCCGGAAAGCTTAAGAAACAAAAACAGTTGGGCTTACATCCAAATCACTTGACTCTCAATGAATCAAAAGAAGAATATATAACATGTATATATGTAACTTCCATCCCTTTGCTGTCATGCCAAAGAAGACTAATTTTTTTACGGTTGAATATTATGTGTAATGAATGGGGCACTAGGCGTTAAATAAAGAAAACAGTTTAGTCATAAGAAGATTACGTAAAAATATATATATAAATTGATGTGACTTAATGTGAAATGTTAAATTATAAAATTACTTTTATTATAAAATAGATCTAATAAATTTTATGTATGAACTCACATCAATTTATAAATTTATTTTATATAATTTCACGTAATAGTAGTAGTGCCGTGGGCCACCTTATATATGAGCTTTATTATAAGCTTTCAC
This sequence comes from Juglans regia, assembly GCF_001411555.2. Taxonomy (NCBI): domain Eukaryota; kingdom Viridiplantae; phylum Streptophyta; class Magnoliopsida; order Fagales; family Juglandaceae; genus Juglans; species Juglans regia. Next base: position 38,234,260 of record NC_049913.1, read on the forward strand.
ATGGGTGACAGAGAGGAGGTGATGGGGGTGGGGAGCAGCAAATTAAGTAGGGGTTTGAGTGTGGGTCTGAATCTGATTTCGATCTTTGATCCTTGGACTTCGAGTACTTGTGACAAACTCTTGGGACCACTTTTGCTGCCAAATGAAACTCATTATGCAAGTGGGTTGGTCTTTTTCGGCATGGGAAATTAATGATCTTCCAACTCACTCAAATCTATATATACCGCCAAGAAAAAATAAAATAAAATCACTTAAATCCATATTTTGGAGGCTGCATTATTCTAGCTCATCATCGTCATATATATATATATATATATATATATATATATATCAATTAATGAAATATTTATAGTTTATTACCTTAGACAAAAAAAAAAAAATGAAAAATCGTGTTGCTATTGGACATGATCAGAGTCCAACCTTGTAATTAAGGGAAATAAAAACAACTATAAGTGTGGCGGGGTGTGAAAGTGAATAGTAACTGATACATAACTCTCATCTAATTTTTTTTTTTTTTTCCATTTCCTTATCTCCCACTTTGGTATACGCGCGCAGCTAGTGGACAAGGACAAGCTTCTAAAATAATAAACTTGGTTTAAAATAACGTGCATCCATAATTTGCATCCAATATTTGCCTTGTTTCTCCTTGTCGCATAAACGACGCAATTGCCATCATCATGTGAAAGTGAAACAGCCCAGGTGCACGATTTCATTTTTTCTTTTAAGGCTATGGGCCCCCATTTTTTGCATTTAAATAATAGGGTTTTTCTTGAGCTTAGTGCATGACTTTTATATATATATATATATATATATATGTATATATATTAATTTAAGGTATGGTCAATTGCATTGTTTACGATCGAGCGATAAAACTTTTATCTTCGTTTTGATTGCTCCTTGAATGTGATGACATGAATAAACAAACGCGAAGGTTTCGAAAAATTCTGATTAGAGAGAAACGATTTTCTCTGTGTTTCTCTTTTTCATTTTTTTTTTTTACTTTTCTTTTGAGCATCGTACGTTTTCTTTCTTTATTTGTCGATGAGATACATGTAAAGGAATTTCTCTGCCAGCGTCGATCGAGGAGGCAAAACCTAAGTTCTGGTTCGGACACGTACGTTTAAGTTTCTGATAATCGCCTGAGACTTTAACCAGCTATATAGCTTAGGGTTGGCAATATATAAATCATGACTTGCAATTATCACATGCCAATGTGTTAGTGTGTGTGTGTATATATATATATATATTATTCATCATATTTTTTTTAATTATTATGTTATCATAATCATCTTCTAATATGGCATCAAATTATGTTAAATTAAGTAGTCTGGATTCTTCTCGTCATGATGCTCACTGCAACTCAAGTACTAGTTTAATTATTAAATGAAACCCATCCAAATTAATTCGTTAAAGAGCCAGAGTCCATTCCAACAACAGAAGTTACAGAAGATCGATAGATGATCAGAATTAGATGGTGAACTAGGTGAAGTCTAACATGTCACAAATAGATAGTTTGTGTTATATATATCAAAGATTGCATGATATATATGTCGATTATATTGTATTTAACGCAAGTTGTAGACTTAATTTATCCCCTAGTTATGAACGTATTATTTGTAAATTGTTTTATATAAATATATATATATATACACACACACACAAGTACATGCAGATGAGTTTTGTCCTTGCCTTTCGTTCAACTCTCTTTCTTTTTAATAATTGATAGATCATAAGTAAAATAATTATAAACAGTTTTATGATCATTTAGGCCTCATTTGTTTTTGTAGATGTGTTTAAATAAGTTGAGATTAAAATTAAAAGTTGAATAAAATATTGTTAGAATATATTTTTTTAATATTATTTTTGTTTTGAAATTTGAAAAAACTGAATTGTTTATTTTATTTTGTGTGGAATTTGAAAAATTTATAATGTTTAAATGAGATGAGTTGAAAGGAGTTGTAAAAATAAAGAAGCGGCCTAATATCATAATACCCTATCAAAAGATATGAAATGATCATGATGGCTAGTAACAAAACGATAAATATATAATAGTACTTCTCATGGATAAAAAATATTTTATTTGATATTATTCTCTCTATGTATATATCATTGCCAAGCATACAAATTGAATACGCGCGTTATGGTTGGTACGTAGGAATCTAGTCAGCTAGCCTAAGATCGAAATATATTATATACATGTTGCTTTCACCCTTGAATGTCAATATATATGAAGCTAACATAACATCCGAAGTTTTTTAAATTAATTAGATTATACATTATTAAAAAACAACAAAACAAGATTGTTTTGTCGGTATTTGATCGTAATGTCGACCCATTAAAAAAGAAGTGCTACCAAATTAAATTAGGCATGGAGATGAAAATAAATGATCATTAAAAGCATTGGCTTAATCCTTATATGATTAAAAATACTGTAGAGTACGTACGTATAACCTATACATGAATGATAGATGTAGATTGAGTGAAAAAGATAGTGTACTAGCTCACCAAAAAATCTTAATTACTTGACTTTTTCGAGATTCTACACACACACATATATAATGTTAAGGGTGCCTACCAAATATGGGTTGAGTTGAGTTGAAGTGAGTTGAGTTGAGTTGAGATGATAAAATATTGTTAGAATATTATTTTTTAATATTATTATTATTTTAAAATTTGAAAAAGTTGAATTATTTATTATATTTTATATTGAGATTTGAAAAAATTGTAATAATAAGTTGAGATGAGTTTGAGATCCAAACTCACCTAAATGTGCACAATAGTACAAACAATTTTTTTTAAAATTTTTTTTAAAATATTTTTTAAATATCCTTAACTACTAAAAAAAATAAAAATATTTATAAATGAGAAATGATACTTGCAGTCGTGAGTGTGCAAGAGTCGTGCAGTCGTTTTGAAAAAAGTGAATAAATACGGAACTCAATAAAAATAAATTAATTTTTTAATAGTAGACCCTACTTTTTTTCAAAAAAACTGCACGACACTTACGCACTCCACGACTGTACGTAGTATTACTCTTTATAAATTTACTAATAATCGCTTACTAAACCATTAAAAAAAAATATGAGTTGACACATGATTTGGTTGGTATATTTAGTAGTCATACTATCATCTTCCTATATATATATTCTACTTAATTAATAATTAATTATTTAAGAAATAATCGATTTTCTTAGATCTATTGGCTAGTTCAAAAACTGCTTGTATTTGTACACGCATCTTCTTCTTAATTATTTAAAGCTTATAACAATGACTTTCATTAAGCTGCCACCTGAAAATAGGTAAGACATCATTGTCGACTTCTGTGTGAGCTGGGGAATCCAATTTTGAACGGCAACGGCTTGACATATCTTTTCTTTAATATAAAAAATATTTATAATTAATATATATCTTTAGATCAAAATCTTCTAAATCTTAAAGGATAATCTACCGGATCATATCTTTTTTTAAATAACATTGTTTATTAAAACCTAATATATGAGAAGATAGATAGATCATGATCAGGTAATTATTAATCGCGGCCACTGATCAGAGGTATACTATGAGCTATAAGAGAAATGAAAATTATATTTACAAACTGTTGTGGAGAACATGATACTATCTAATTAAATTAATTTTTTTTACAAATCAAATGATGACATGTCAACAACATGAATTGAAGGGAATAAAGTGAAAAACGTGAGCTAAAAAACACAAATCATTAAGGAAAACTTTTAAGATCTGATCCATTGTTGTAGTGGTATATATAAAATGGCCATAAATTAAAAGAAAATGAACGGTCCAATAAATTTATGGTTAATTTGAATTATTAAATAGACTCGAAAATCATATTAATTAAGTGATAATTCCGGCCATCTACTTGTATTCTTTTGATGAGTGCGAAAATGATTGGAAATGATACTTCTAGTTCAATCGAGAAGTGAAAAAGGAATATGTTTTTTTAATGATTATGATGCTCCATCAGTTTAAATTGACAGGTACTAAATTCATGATGTTACGAAAATTCCTTCAATAATTGAGGTAAAACTACTTAATTACTAACCACCCAAATATATAGGAACATCATTCATGAATGGAGCATCTTCGTTTGGTTTAATCAAAACCCAATAATATCATGGAATATTATATCTTAAGAATTGTGATGAATTATATATAACATAATAAAAGTTATTCTATTCTCAAATCGATATGTAGAGCATATAATGCATTACATCATCTAAATGGTAAAATTTAAAATTTATCTTTTAAATCAAATTATATCATATAAGTATTTTACTATATCACTACAAGAAAACTGTTTATTTATGACCAGTTAATTCTAGTGAAATGACTATCTGTAACTAAAATTAATTACGAATAATCTTTTAATTATAATAAATTAGTCATAAAAACCGGTTTTTCTTATAGTATATGTGTGTGTTTAAAAAAACCGACTTAAGATCGTGGATATATACTGTTGGCTGTTGAGGAGTTCTTAGAAGTCATGATTCTTGCTCATTCCTCCTATATTTTGGGAAAAGCTATGAATGCATGCATGGTTATAACCTGTATGCATGCAATTGAATATTCAAAAGTTGATTGTGCATGTAAACTGATTCATTATTGAACAATTTCCTTGGAGATGCTTTGATTCGTGGGACGACAACCTTAGCTTGTTCTTATCTGTCATTTGAGATTGCACATGTCCATTGGAAAGGTAATGACCACGATGATGGGTTGGCAAATCTATTAATGATCAGAGTATTAATTAATTCTACTTACAAATAATTAAAAAAAAAAAAAAACTGGTTTGTCTTGTTCGATCTAGACAACATGAGGACAACTTTATTTCACGTACTTAAATTGTGAGATCGAAGTTTCCAATTCTATGGATAGTTGATGCCGACAGTACTACTAATTAATGGGATGCTTATGTTTTTCCCTCTTTATTCATTTGGTATAATTCCAAATAATTATGCCGTTCATTACAAGAAAATTCTCATGAATTCTGATAAAAGATGCCTTTCTTTTAATCCTTTTCAAAATAATGGATAAACTTGATGGGCACGCAAGGGATTTCTTTTCCATTGATTTGACAAGTGAAAAATTGAAAATATATGGAAAAAGGCTGCGTGACATATAATTTTCAAACCAACAACGTAAAACTTTGAATAAACTCATGTAGTTGGTCGATTAACCTAACACCCAATATATCTACTTTAATAAGAGTTATTATATTTTTAAGCCGGTGTATAGAACACATTATTTATATCGTTTAAATGGTAAAATTTGATTTATAAGATTTAAATTTTAAAATTTATCTTTTAAAAAAAATTATATCACGTAAATAGTATGTGATGAATAAGTCTTATAATAATAGTTCTTATTTAATAATTATTATAGTAATAAATAAATTAAAAAAGAAAAGAAAATAGAGAACATTATTTTTATTTTAAATTTTTGATAGATTATTCTGAAAAATTATCTGCATATAAGTAGAGGATTGATTGTCAAAGGTGGTTGGTGCATATATGGTGGTGTTCTGGTGGCCACGTGAAGTGTGAGTAGTAAGTGTTTAGTGCCAAACACCTCGGGCCCTCCCATTGCTCATAATTGGTAGCAAAAAAGCAAGAGCGATCAGAACATGGCATCATGAGAAAAAGATGCATGTCAGTAGCCTCATGCACGTATATTGCAGCGTCTTTGACTAATCCATCATCATGCTGATTTAATAAATAAATAAAGCACCCAATTATTAGCTTTTTTTTTTTTTTTTCTTTGAATCTAATTTCCATGCGTCAAACCGTTTAATATATATATATATATATATATGACTGAAAATGATAAATTTAAGATGAAAATAATAACTAAGTCTAACATATTGTTAATTGCCTACATTCGTATAATAGGCCGAAAGGGAAAAATGAATTATCTCAGGTTCAGACTTTAATATTGTATTCTTTACGTTTATCTATAAAATAATAAATAAATAAATAGAAATAAATAAATATATAAAAATTTATGTGATTCGATATAAAAATTTACGTTTATGAGTTGTTTGGAGGTAAAATTCACTTTATTTGGTAATTTTACAATTTCACATGAACTCACATATCGCTCAATACTAGGGATGCAAATGGTCCTGTCCGGATCGAACACCCAAAAGAACCGAACCGGATCGTTAGCTATCGGTCCGGCCTAATTTTTTTTTATTTTTTTAAATAATTAATAAAAAAATTTATTTAAAATATTGAATTAAATTAAGTGACTTATTAATGTGGATTATGTAACAAACTCAATAAAAAAATATTTTATATGGTCAATGATAATAAATTAGATGAAAATTATATTATTAATTTATATAATTACTATATAATTAACTAATTGATATTCTATATTAGTTAATTCATAGAATATTAACAAGTGTTCATAATATATTTAAAATTTTATATTGTTAATAGTGATAGGTTAGATGAAGATATATATAAAATATTGTTAATTTATAGAATATTAACAAGTATTAATAATATATTTAAAATTTTATATTGTTAATTGTACAATTATTATATATAAAATATATATTTTTTTTTCATTCGGTCCGGTCCGGTCCATGGTCCAGGAGTCCGGTCCACATCCGAAAAAACCCTGGACCATGGACCGGACCGAAACTTCTCAGTCCTCTAAAATGTGGACCGAACTGGACCGGTCTAAATCTCAGTCCGAATCGAAACGATCGGTCCGACTATACTGTTTATCACCCCTATTCGATATAATGAAAAAATTTAGTCTAGGCATCCAGAAGTCCTCTCGAGCTTGTGGAAAGTCCATCCTTTTATAAATGTCTATTTTCTTTCTTGGAGTGATTAAGTCTCACTTGTCTTGTAAAATATTTTCATTTTAAGAATCTGAGCCAATTGCTTGTTTTATTTATACCTTATATCTTGGTTTTATCTATTCTCTTATTAATTATTAATAATAAGTTTTCAATGAATTAGATCCAATCAATTTTGTCCCTAACACATATAATTAAAAATAATAAAATCTAAGATGAAAATAATAATTTTTCGAAAGATGCATGATTCTAACTGTATAAATTAAGCATTAATTATTGTTAATTAGGTGAACGGACCAAATGGTTCGGTGGAGCACGTGTTTCAAACATGTAACCTTAATTTACAAAACTAGGTCTCGCCGACTCCAAGTGCCAACCATTTCACGACATTGTAGGCATGGGAGGTAGTTGGCAACAACATGGAACCTTTTTTTTTTTCCTTAAAATAAAAGACAAAAACAAAAATAAGATAGAAAAGGGTTGAGATCTACGTACGCGCCCGTAGACCATGAAGACTTGAAGAGATCGCTACCCCCATCCATGCTTAATTAGAATCGTATTTTAATTAGGAGTCATTTCAAATTTTCAAGGGGGACAGGCTTTAAGCTTTTGCTTTTGAAAAATTTTATTCATCGTTTTTACATATCATATATCACATTTTTTTTATTTTTTATTTTTTTCTCTTATTAAATATATAATATGTAGATAATGAATAGAAAAATTTAATAAGTTTAAAAATAAAAAAAATGATATGTGGTGTGTAAAGATAATGAATAACAAAACTCTTTATAGGAAACATATAATACCATACCACATCAATATGACCAAACATATCATACCACATATCATATTGCACATCAGTTTACAATAAAAATAACTTTACAATATAACGAAACATATCATATCACATCAGTTTGTTGGATTATTTTTGTGTAAATTATTTGTGACTAGAGTATTTTTCAATATAAAATAGTAGAAAGCATATAAAACTTTAGTCTTTTTTTTTGTTGTTGTATTTTTTAGAACTATTTTGTTTTGAATATATATTTTTTAAATTTTTTTAATAAATCACATGAAACTACATTATAGTGCCACATCAACAAACAAAATGAATAATATAAATTAAATGGGAAAGCTAGCTAAGCATAATCAGTACTGCACATGAATCTTTATCATGCATAGCATCAAATGAAAATAATTTAGGGTTAGTGATGAGGCGCTTTATACTATATAAGTCACTTTGCTGGCACAACTTCTACCCCAGAATAAAAGCAAATGGGGTCAACAAATGGAATCATTTTAATTCATGTTATGGTGCTGGAATTAATTAGCATTTAAAACAAAGGGTGCTTTTTTCCATTACTTTCTAGTTTTGGAAGAATTAAACTAGCTTTTCTTAAAAGTTTAATTAAAGAAACTAGCTTTTGATTCTTTTTTTATATACGTGCATGGTTGTGGTAATGCCACCAAACTTTCTATTTGTGGCTTAAATGGATTCTCTTTCCATTGGGGCTGATATATGTGACATCTTTAGGTCATGTGAAACACATATTAATTATGATTCTCTTTAATTATTTCATCGAATCGAATGATCTAATACATAGATGTACACGCAGTCTAATGCTCATATGAGATCCACTTATATCCAAAAACTCTATATGAATAGTTTTAGATGTTGTATGTAGATGACTCGCATGAGGGTCTTTCTTTTTCTAAAATTACACCATCTAGGTGGTTAGGTAATTCATGAAGATTATGTCTATTCAAAATGTAAAAATCCTTAACTAAAACATAAACGTTAAGAGTACTAGTAGTGGATTTAACAAAATTATATTTTAGTCAAAATTTAGCTAGATTGCATAAAAACTCATGGTAGTGGACTCAATAAAACTACAATATTTTTAAGTTTGATCATTTTCACTGGCCAAGTTTATTTAGTCCAAGTTGTTGGCCAAATATTATTTTAACATAAAAAATTCCCTCTCCTGCGTGCTATTTGTTTTGCAAGAGCTCACAACTCCAGAAAATTCCTCTTCGTCTCAAAAATACGAAGCGCCCAAATTCCAAACTCAACCACAGGAGGCGGCCAGTCTCCATCATTCATCATTTCAATGACGTGACATTATTTTGCTGGAGTGTTTCAAGTTCTAGTTTTGTAATATTATGATTAATTGATGCTAATTTTTCTTTTAAAATATAATATCAAAGTTAGAAAATTAATGTATATTTTTTTTAATAACGAATAAATATTCAAATTACAATTATAATTAAAATAAATAAAAAATATCAAAATCAATATTTTAAAAGAATAATGATAGATTTGAAAAGTCTGTTATTTAGTATTGTTGAAAAATGACTATCTAAATTTATAAAATTGAATTCTCTAACCAAATTTTGGCCAAAACTTTGTTGAATGCACTACTAATGTTATAATCTCCATCTATTTTTGGTCATTTCTAATTATTATATATCATATTTAATTTTAAGTAATTTTTTTACTTATAAATGACATATGAAACAACTTAAAACATATCACATCGTCAGTCTATATGACTCGTGAAGATCATAAAATGATATTGCATGATCAAGGAGAACGCTAGCTGTAACTAAAATGCTTAGCAAAATTAATTCCCTTTCACAGATGAAATTCAAAACAGTATTTTTGTTCTAGCTACAAGAAAAATAAGTATTTGTGATGGATTATTTATGACGATAATAAATATTATGATAAAAATATACTCATTTTGACATAAAATAATCATTTTTATTGAAAATAATTAATTACGAATAAACAATTTTATTGCATGAGCGCGCTTTATGAAATAAGGTCTCGTTTGTTTTCAGAAAACATCTCATCTCGTTTCATCTAATCATTACGATTTTCTCAACTTTTAATATAAAATAAAATAAACAATTCAACTTTTTCAAATCTCAAAATAAAAATAATATTAAAAAATATATTTTAACAATATTTTATTTTATTTTTTAACTTTAATCTTATCTCAACTCATTTCATCCCTTATCTAAAAACAAACGAGTTATAAGAGTGTGTGGTCAGAAGTCATAGCAGTTCTACTTGGGGGTCAATGCAGACTGCATGCACCAGAAGAGATTAGGAATTAAAAGGATCACTAGGAGGAGTGGTCGATGTGGCGTCGTTTTGCTGTTTTGTTAATGCTGCTACGTTCAATAAAGGACATGGTAAGAGTTGCGTTGAATCAATTTCTCTTTTGTCCACTGGGACAGATCATCTGGAAGGTCCTTTTCTTTTCTTTTTTTTTTTCTTTTTTTTTTTTTTGAAACTTGGAAGGTCCTTTTCATCTCCATATAGCTGTCGCTGATACTCCGATACCTCCTACTTCGTCCCATGCAGTACTGCTAGCTTTTAGGACCATTTCAACTTTTTATTTTATTTTTAATTTTCTTTAGGTAATTAATAATTAATTTAAAAAAAAAAGAAGAAGCTACGTACACATGCATTCAGTGCATGGTACAACAAATTTCTGCTCTTATATTTTTATAACTCGATCCCCAAATATGATCTGGGTTTAAAAATACTTTCTTTCTCGAGTTTTTTTTTTCGAGAGTAATTATTATAGATAATGTCTGTCACAACTATATTTTAAATGAATGATCATAATTACATAAAATTTTAAATAAAAATAATTATTTTCTTGTAAGATTCTGTTTGAATAATGAGATGAGATGAGATGAGATGATTTTAAATAAAAATTAAAAATTGAATAAAATATTATTAGAATATTATTTTTTAATATTTTTATTATTTTAAAATTTTAAAATATTAAAATATTTATTATATTTTATATAAAAATTTAAAAAAATTATGATAATAAAATAAGATAAAACTATTTCTATATCCAATGCTTAAATCTCTATTAACTTTGAAACTAGGCAGCAGCAGCAATGCACCAATCAAAATGTACTGAGCATAAATGTCATTATCTTATCCTTGAATGATAAACTTGAATTATTGAAACGAGCCAACAAAAAGTCAATAGATTATGACACAAGGATGACTAGCTAGCGCCGTAGGATCCTCTTCCAGTATTACTCAAACTTGCTTTTACAAATAGAAGGAGACAGTATTTATGAGGTCCTCTTCAGGTCTATTCATGTATGCAACAAGAAAATTCAGACTACACAAAATGGGTTTTTGTTTGGTACCCTCCAAAACTTGCTTATACATGAAAGATAAATTCTATGCATCAGTCATTATTCACTTTCACACTTCATACTTATAGACTTATAATTTTTTTTTTCTATAAAATGTAAGGATATTTTTCATATGATGTGGGGTATAAAGTAGTGAATAGTAGTTGATGAGAAGAATTTTTCATACATGAAAACACAAAAAGTCTATTCTCTCCTTATGTCAAGTTATTTCTTTTCAATTTCAAATAATGAGCTAGATGGCTACTACTCTTCAATGTATTATTCCCTTCTATTTCTTCAACCAGTATATGATAATATCGAACCATACATGGAAATAAAAACAATTTATTTTCTTGTGAAAGCCATTCAAAGAGAAAACAAACAGATCGAATTTGTGACTTTTTGGAGGGTTATTAGATATTTCGTTGACATTGTATGAGGGACAAGAAATTTTTAAAAAAATCAATAAAAATAGGGTGCCATGGCTTTGTCAAAGTGAGAAAATTTGCCTGTATATGTGCTAGAAATATAAGTGATGTAGGGATGTCTCTTACATTTTATGCTGGATCTGAGAATATTTGGATAGTGAAATGAGATTAGATAAAAGTTAAAAATTTAATAAAATACGAAAAAGTTTTATTGCAGTGAGTTCGCGCACTAAATTGCTCACCAATACTGACATGCAAGGTATCTGTTTAATAAAACGGTACGAATTGAAGATAAAAATGATTGTTGTGAAATATAGGACCTTTTATTCTCTCCAACGTCAAACTGCTTGTACTTAGTAGGACTCATAAAATACTATTAAAATATTATTTTTATTTTAAAATTTAAAATAATTGAATTATTTATTATATTTTATTTAAAAGTTTAAAAAAACTATAAAGATTAAAATGAGGTGATATACTTTCTAATCGAAACAATTATCATGGTGACAGAATGGCTGAAATTATTGACCATGTTGGCATTGTTTGAGGGAGGAACATTCAAGTATTAAACTGACAATACAGCACACCTTCATCATTAATTTTCAAAGCTCTTGATGTTTGATGTTAGGCAGTGACAAGAAATCCCACACTGCATCTAGACTTTTCACAATTTCTTTTACCCAACACCAAGCAAATGGCAGCAAGAAGTTGGTAAGTGCAACTACTTTTTTAATGTTTCAAAATGATTATTCTTTCAAAAGTTTCACAGAATAAATACCAATAAAAGGAAAGTAGGCCTCCGTACTTCTCAACAAATTGATAACGAGGAGTCCTTATAATATTTTTTTTGCAAAAAAGTACCCTAACTTATGCTTATAACAATTTATCAATTTGTACATTTTGATAGGCTGTTCTTATGTTTTTGGCCATTGGTAGGTGGTCGATTGGGACATGGGGTTAGGTAACACAACGTGTCATTGAAGAAGTTGAATTTCTCTACGCAATTCTATTCTTGACACCTAACAAATTTTGTATTTAAATTATAATAATTATATGAGAAAAAATGAAATAAGATAAATTATAATAATAAATGCGATAGTAATGCAAAATACTAACACATAGTTAATATAAAGAATATTAAAAATTTATTATTTTTATTATTATAACGAATCTTAATAAATGAAGTATTATTATTATTATTTTTCTTGTTTGTGTTTTCTTAAAAAGTTGAGTGTAACATAAATATATAATATAATATAATATATGTGCCAATTAGCGTGCAAAAGTAAACTTAAACATGTATCACAAATTCAACGTCAAAAATTATTTGATATGTTTTATTTATAGATCGATCATTTAATGTCATATCAAGAATGGTTGAAAAGAGTTTGATAAAAATAAAAATTTTATACATCACATTTTCATCTCATTTTCATCCCACTATATAAGATGAGACTCGTTTATCATCATAGAATTTTTCAGTTTATATTTAAGATTGGTTTCATTACTTTGTTCATTTGAAACATAAAATTTAATAAAATATACTAGCTATAAGACAATAAATCTAAACTATTTATTAACATGCATGTTTGAGATTGCGGTGAGAAATATAATTTATATCTTTATGACTTATAACTTATAGTTTAAGTAATCAGTTCTACTATTAAAAATTTATTTACTGTTTGGTAATTATATGTTTAAACATATTACATTTGTTTGAGAAAAAAATAAAAAAATATTTTATGAGATAGGAATGACGATTATTTTGATTTTTTTTTTTTATTAATTATGATCATATCATTAAAAGTTTGAAAGTTTAAATTATATAAAAGTTGTATGAGTATTTTTGCCAATTAATAATCTTTTTAAAATTTGAATTACATTCTAGATTATTTGGAAAAGCATCAAAATGATTTTTTTTTTCAAATGCATTTTTTATCTTATTTGAGATTAAAAAGTACTTTAATATGTAACATCCAAATAATTTAATTTTTCTGTTAAGAATCTTTAAGGCTATTTAAACATATATTAAGATTCCTATCACAATCCCAAACAGACTCCTAATATGTTAGCTAAAATATTAGGGATTTTAGTGGGAAATTATCCCACAAATTCTACAAGAACCCTATTAAAGATATTTGGTAGGTTTTGGATTATTGAGTAAGGTGATAAATAAAATTGAATCACTTATAGTTGGTGGCGTAAAATCTGTCGGCAGCAAGCAAAATTCGAAGAATATAATGGGCTTAATGTATTATATTAGACATGACTCATGGTATTCAATTTTTGGCCATTGTAATTCGAAGAATATTAAGCAAAAAGATAATTAAATTAAATTAATTTTTTTTTTAAAAATATTTCGCTTTACTGTTGGCCGCATAAAACAGGCTAATTACTTTTACTATTGGCCGCGTATACGGTGATCAATAAATAAAAATAAAAATACCCTTCTAAATTCCTTTATTTTCCTCTCCTCTCCCTGCCACGTTTTCGTCATCCATAGCGTCGCATTACGTGGTCAACTGCCCAATTGGACCTCTCATTTATTGTTTACCCAAAATAACCTCCATCCAAAATAGCATTTTTTTTTTTTGGGAAAGGTTTTCTCAATTTCATTTAAAATAAAAAAATACCCATTTTCTTAATATTTTCTTAAAAAGAAAATAACCCGATATCCATTTTTTTTTTAAAGATTGAATACTGGTATCAATATGTTTATTAATCACAATTTATTTTCATAAACCTTCGTTCGAACAAAATTTACAAAGAGAATTATAGAAATTATACCTATAATTATATAAAAAAATTTATTTTTAAAAATAAATAAATATATGAAAAAAATTAGTTTTTAACAATATATTTTTTAAATATGTAAAACTTATACAACTATAATTTTAAATATATAGCATTATTCATTATATTAATAGATATCCGATGAAAAATTTATATTATGATAAAGAAAATTTTACGATCAGCTATAAAATTAATTTTTATATTTGTTTGGATGGCCAATGCCAAACATTTCTATTTTTTTTTAAAATTATATTCTTTATTTTCATATATCACATTCTCTTTATATATATATTTGATTAAATATGTGATATATAAATAATAAATAGAAGAATTTAATAAATTTAAGAAGAATAAATTTTAAAATTTTAAAAAAATATGAAAAACATAGAAAAAGGGTTTTTTTTTTTTTTTTTTCCTCTACTTATGAGCATAGAAGGGTTATTAGGACTCTTTAATTAATCCAGCCCATCGTCGTAGCCCCCAAGGGATGGGACCCACCATGAGCGGCTGTCGCGTGCCGCATAGGGCAGCTAACACGTGGCAATCAAGCAGATTCCAATCTGTCACTGCGCCAGAAAATTGTGTATTGAATGAAAAAGGTAAGGGCGGACTGTGGGGTAGTACCGTAAATTTACAAAGATCATATATCGAGTTCTGTATTTCCCGGCTGTGGGTCCCCACACTGCTCTCTGAATCTGTCTTATAAGTTTATAACGCCTCTTCTCCTCTATATAACGGACATCGCTTCTGTCTCTTCAAAGAGAACCCACCTTCAAAACTCTCTCCCTCTCTCTCTTCTTGAGCTTTCTTGTTTGTTTTCCGGGAAGCTGGCGGTTGGTTGGATTTGGCGCTCTGACTCCAGCCCCGAAAAATCTCTGCACGTGACGATCAGATTCTCGTTCGCAAATTTGTAAAAAAGAAAAAATAGTCTATGTTTTAGTTTCTTCGTTGCTTTCCCCTTTAATTTCTCCGAATCAGTCAGATTTTCCTTCAGTTTTCTCGGATATCATCACAGAGCTAAAAGGAAAAAACAGGCCTTGGATTCCGTTGGGGACGAAGTTGAACGGTTTAGATCTGTGAATTGTCTCGAGAAAGTAGTAGTGATAATTTCCAAGTTCTATATGTTTCGCCCCGGATTTATGGGTTTATCTGGATCAGGCTCCTCTTTTTTCGAAATTTGAGTATCGTTCGTGATTGAAATTCTAATACTAGATCTGAGTTTGAGACCTAAAAGAACTCAAGTTTATAGAATAAATTATTTAATTTTACTCCCTACTATATATTCGGGAACCCAACCGTCATTGAAATCTCGGTAGTTTTCGAAAATGTTCACGTGCTCGGGCTCGTATCTCCATCTCCGAACAAGCCCTTCCTGTGCTCTGCCTTCACTTAACAAGCCTTCCAACCAACAACCGAAACTCAATGCGGCTCCGAGAGCTCCTATTAGCCGGTTTAAAACACGTTGCTCGACGGCGAAGAAGTCAGTGAATGTAATAGACAAGAGATTCTTGGGCGCCCGATTGCGGGCGCCCAGATCGGAAAAGGTTCAACTTTGGCGGTCTGACGGGCCGGGGAGGTCACCTAAGCTGAGGGTCGTCGTCCGCTCGGCGCTTTCCGCGGTTCCGGAGAAGCCGCTAGGACTCTATGACCCGTCGTTCGATAAGGACTCGTGTGGGGTTGGGTTCGTCGCGGAGTTATCCGGCGAAAGTAGCCGTAAAACGGTAAGAATATCATTTCTAGTATGTATGTATGGAGGCGAGAACGGAGGGAGCTTTGCCTATTCTGCTTTTTGCAATCAATTTTATACATGCTATGTTTGTATTTACGCATGTATATTTTCGTGTATCTACGTATGTCTGTGTGTATCTTTCCTGTATGTATGTTTTGATTTCATGCATATGATTTCCTTGAATTGGATTTTTGGAGAGTATGTGGGTATGTCTGTGTTCTTTCATTGCCTATATGTGATGCGTGTTCATTGGTTGTTGAATATTGGGATTAGTTGTGTGTGATCTGAGGTAGGTGTGATGGTTTTGTTGTGGGGTTTTTTCTTGTCGTAGGTTACGGATGCTGTGGAGATGTTGATACGTATGTCACACAGAGGTGCTTGTGGCTGCGAAACTAACACTGGTGATGGAGCCGGAATTCTTGTCGGTCTTCCGCACGAGTTCTACAATGAGGTATTTTTTACTTTTAAAAAATGTATTTCTGTTCTTTTCACCTTTTCCTTTATTGTTCTTCTCCCGATTGGTTTTTGGTTAGTTTGACAGGTTTTTGTTAAAATATTTGACCTTTCAGAGTATTGATAATAATGCCCGAAACTTTTTCTGTCTGTATTTCCCATTTTGCTTTAGTTGGTCCTCGAAGCATTTTCAACTACGAAAAAATCCTTTTATTGGGAAATCCTACAAATATATCCTCTCGTTGAGAGTTATTCTTTTTTGTTATATTAACTTTTATATTTCTTTTGAGGGAAATTAGTCCCTCAAAAAGGGGTCCGAGGGAGAAATTTGCATCGAGTGTTATCATGTTTGCGGACTATCAAACCAAAGAACCTTTGATTTCTGTGATTTGCAATTAAAGTCAAGCTGCTGGGGTTTGGCTTTCTCTTTCCTTAATCCTTTTCCCTAAAATTTTCTTCCGTTCGTGGTTGAGATATAAAATTATGTAATTATTGTTCTTGGGCTGCCTTTTTTCAGGTTGCTAAGGATCATGGGTTTGAGCTTCCACCATCAGGGGAATATGCTGTTGGCATGTTCTTTTTGCCCAAATCTGAGAGTCGGAGGGAAGAAAGCAAAAATGTATTTACAAAGGTAATTTTTGAGTTTGAAAATTTTGCTATTTGAGTATCACTTCCTATTTCTTGGTGGACTCTCTTAATTCTATTAAAGTGGTTTCTGCTACGTGCTTTGGTACCTCGTTTTCCAATTTTCTTTCTCTGCTTCTCATGTTATTGTTTCTCTTCCGAGGGATTATCTATTGATGAGATTCCTTTGCTTTTGTTTGAAGGTTGCGGAGTCCCTTGGGCATACTATTCTTGGGTGGCGACCTGTGCCAACAGATAACACAGGATTGGGCAATTCTGCATTGCAGACGGAACCGGTGGTTGAGCAAGTGTTCCTTACCCCTACTCCTCGGTCACAAGTTGATTTAGAGCAGCAGGTAGTTTTCCATCTCTGATATTCTACAAGTCAGTTACAGAGGTTTAAAGTGGAATGCATGATTATTTTGTGGTATTGTTAGGATAAGTTTTCTAAATAACATTACTTATTAAAAAAAACGTTTTCTAAATAACATTATAGTCATGCTTTTGAAATTACCAAAAATTTGAACAAAGCTTTGCTGGATTATTTTGCTAAATTAATTAGTTAAATCCCTTTGCTTGATTCAATGATCCTAGCAGTCAAACTAATTAAAGTATTTATAAATGGAAGACACAAAGTATATGCTCATTTGCGGTTTATTTGTTTTCCAATGTAGTTAAGTTAGAACATCATGATAGCATTCTCCCACTTCTTTCTCTACAGATGTACATACTAAGGCGGGTTTCAATGATTTCTATCCGAGCTGCATTAAACCTTGAACATGGTGGTGCTAAGGACTTCTATATTTGTTCTCTCTCCTCAAGGTACATTTTTCAGAAAGCCACATTATTTGTTCTAGATGCTAGGTAGCATGTAATATAAGATGATTTTTTAGTAATGCTACTCATCATCCCAACTTCCATCATCCCCCCATCATCTTATGATGTGTCATTAGATGATTAGAAATTATTTATTATATTTCACTTATAAACCTATCACCTAATACCACATCATGGGATGATGATGAAAATTAGGATGATAAATAGATTTTTTCAAGTTTTTTTTCCTTTTTGCAATCACATTGTCATTGATTTTGCCTGTTTTCTGCAGGACTGTTGTTTACAAAGGTCAGTTAAAGCCCGATCAGTTGAAGGATTATTATTATGCAGATATTGGCAATGAAAGGTTTACGAGCTACATGGCCCTGGTAAATATATTATCCATTCACTTTTCTTCTCTCTCCACTAACTCTATACTCCAACAAACAGCATGGGAACAACCGGTAACTGAAGAGATGCAAGGTTGAGGAATGACTTCTGAGGCATTGAGGTTTGAATGATCTCTTAAGTTCTTCCACTCCCTTGATTACTGTTTGAATTTGGATGCTGGATTAGATACATTGGGTGAGTTGGTAAGAAAGCTTCATTATCGAGATAATCATGTTTGCAGAAACTTGGTGCCGCGCTCTTTGTGATCAGTTGTTGGGGATGAAAATGTCAATGGAGTGGTGGGAAGAAAATTGTGTTGGTTAAACTAGATTAGGGTTTCCAAGCATTATAGTGTCAGTGCAACTATAAGTGCCCGAACAGAATCTCACGGGCTGTTACCAAATCAATTTCTGAAGTGAATATATCAGATGTGATTGCCACTGACAATCTTGGTTCTTTTGATTTATGGTGCAGATACACTCTCGATTTTCAACAAATACATTTCCCAGCTGGGATCGTGCTCAACCCATGCGTATCTTGGGCCACAATGGAGAAATCAATACACTTAGAGGCAATGTAAACTGGTATGTCATCGAGTAAAAAGGTTCTTTTATGTTCTTAAGTGAATAGTGTAATTGTGTCTTGATTCTTGAGCTGTATAACTGATAAGGATACTTCTGTACATAAAATGGTATACACCAAGTTCTCAGTTTGATGTGATATGCTACCGGCACCTAAACTTAAGACACTATTTCTTGAGTTCACATCAAGAATGCCTGTTTATGGGTCAAGTTAGTAATGATGATGGATGCTAGTAATATTTTCTCTTAAAGCTAA
The DNA here is from genome assembly GCF_001411555.2 of Juglans regia. NCBI lineage: Eukaryota > Viridiplantae > Streptophyta > Magnoliopsida > Fagales > Juglandaceae > Juglans > Juglans regia. Next base: position 38,253,332 of record NC_049913.1, read on the forward strand.
GCAAGAAAAAATCTTCAACATAGCTGATGCCCCCTGCATCAATAGCCCAGATTTTTATCTGAATGTGCTTACTTCTCAAGAAATGTAAATGTTGAATGATAGTTCATTAAGTGTAACATCTATTCAGCTGCTCAGTTAATGACTTCTTGTACTGGCTACAACATCTGGGAAGATAGGCCAGACTTCCAGTGTTTAAAATTATTAATATTGCTGTGTGGTAGTAAGGAATGTAGTCTCTGAGAATCCACTTGCTATAGAAGTCAAACTTGTTTATGACATTATAACCTTGATCTAAATGTTTCTCCACTGCCCTACTTGCCAACGACCTGCTTGTGCATTGTCAATTCACTATATTTCTAAAATGTTGGAAACAATTGGTAAATGGCCTTGCTAGCTGATTGATGGCTTATGGTCAAAGCTGATTTTATTCATATTTTATCGTGAATAAGAATAATGAAAACGCAATGCCGACCCATTTTGCTTTTTTTGCAGGATGAAGGCACGTGAGGGTCTGTTAAAGTGCAAGGAACTTGGTCTTTCAGAGAATGAGTTAAAGAAGCTTCTACCTATTGTGGATGCCAGTTCATCTGATTCAGGTGAAGTTTTAGCTGGTATCTGGCATGTGTACATGCATCTTTTACCTATATATATATATATATATATATAATCTTGCATGTGTCCATATGTATATCTGTGAACATATGGAAATTCTTCCATGAACTAGCATCTCATTGCCTCTTTCATGTCCTGTTTTCAGATTTTAATTGGTAACATGTTCTATGGGATTCTGTACATCATCTTATCATATACTGACTTGCTTTATACATTTTTTTTCCTCTATAGGAGCTTTTGACGGTGCCCTTGAGCTTCTGGTTCGAGCTGGTAGAAGTCTTCCTGAAGCAATCATGATGATGATTCCTGAGGCTTGGCAAAATGATAATAATATGGATCCTCATCGAAAGGCACTGTATGAATACTTCTCTGCTCTGATGGAGCCATGGGATGGGCCAGCTCTTATATCATGTAATAGTTCTATTTTTTTTTTGCACCAACTCCACAAGTTTGCTTTAGGTTTCTTCTATTTTTTAGCTTTTAATGTGTAAAATCATATGCAGTTACTGATGGCCGCTATCTTGGAGCAACATTGGATCGCAATGGGCTGCGACCAGGTCGTTTCTATGTCACCCATAGTGGACGAGTTATAATGGCCAGTGAAGTTGGTGTAGTAGACATTCCACCTGAAGATGTGCTTAGGAAGGGAAGACTAAACCCAGGCATGATGCTTTTGGTGGATTTTCAAAATCATATTGTTGTCGACGATGAAGCCTTGAAGCAGCAATACTCAATGGCAAGGCCTTATAGCGAGTGGCTAAAAAGGCAAAAAATTGAACTCAAGGACATAGTCGACTCTGTTCATGAATCTGAAAAGGTCCCTCCTCCAGTTGCCAGAGTGATTCCAGTAAGTATTTTATTACTGTTCTCCTTGATATTCCTTTGTGGACATTGCTCATATGGGATCTTGCCTTTTGTAACTGTAGGCATCTAGCAATGATGGTAGCATGGAAAACATGGGAATTCATGGTATATTGGCTCCATTAAAAGCTTTTGGGTACGTAAATCTCTGCCTTGCTGCTGCTGCTTTTATTTTCATGTTTTTAAACTTTACAGGAAATCATTTTCAGTTTTGGCTTCCCTATGCAGTTACACTGTTGAAGCCTTGGAAATGTTGTTGCTTCCCATGGCAAAAGATGGTGTAGAGGCCCTTGGTTCAATGGGAAACGATACTCCCTTGGCTGTAATGTCTAACCGAGAAAAGCTCACCTTTGAGTACTTCAAGCAAATGTTTGCCCAAGTTACAAACCCTCCAATTGATCCTATTCGGGAGAAGATAGTCACCTCAATGGAATGCATGATTGGTCCAGAAGGTGACCTGACGGAAACCACTGAAGAACAATGTCATCGTCTTTCGCTAAAAGGTCCTCTTTTATCCATTGAAGAAACAGAGGCAATTAAAAAGATGAATTACAGAGGTTGGCGTAGCAAAGTTCTGGACATTACTTATTCTAAGGACCGAGGTAGGAAGGGATTGGAGGAGACCTTGGACAGGATCTGTAATGAAGCACATGATGCAATTAAGGAGGGTTATACCTTGCTCGTGCTTTCTGATAGAGGTATCTCATTTTCTACTTTTATGCCTACATTTGATTGCAGTCACTGTTGTGCATTCACTGAGTTAACATGTATCTGCATTCATGTCTTTTGTATACGTCCCGTGTACATGGATCGTTCGTATTAATGAAATTGTCTTCTTACTTATCAAAACAAAAAAACATGTATCTGCATTCAACAGATAATTGGAAACCATGCAGAGTATCGAATTCATTTATTGACTGATTTTTTTTTTTTAAAATTCTTTGATTGTATAGCTTTCTCACCTAATCGTGTTGCGGTAAGCTCCCTCTTGGCCGTTGGTGCTGTCCATCAACATCTTGTTAAAAAGCTCGAGCGCACTCAAGCTGGGTTAATAGTTGAAACTGCTGAGCCACGTGAGGTGCACCACTTCTGTACGCTTGTTGGGTTTGGTGCAGATGCTATATGCCCATACTTGGCCATAGAAGCCATTTGGAGATTACAAGTTGATGGAAAGATCCCACCCAAATCCAGCGGTAACTTTCATTCAAAGGAAGAGCTGGTCAGGAAGTACTTCAAAGCTAGCAACTATGGAATGATGAAGGTTCTTGCTAAGATGGGGATATCAACTTTGGCCTCTTACAAGGGTGCGCAGATATTTGAAGCTCTGGGTCTTTCATCAGAAGTGATTGAGAGGTGCTTTGCAGGAACTCCAAGTAGAGTTGAGGGTGCAACATTTGAGATGCTTGCTTTTGATAAACTTCATCTGCATGAGTTGGCATTTCCCTCTCGTGGTTTCCCTCCCAATAGTGCAGAAGCTGTAGCATTGCCTAATCCAGGTGATTATCATTGGAGAAAAGGTGGTGAGATTCACCTTAACGATCCCCTTGCTATAGCGAAGCTGCAAGAGGCTGCCCGAACTAACAGTGTTGCCGCCTACAAAGAGTACGCCAAGCTTGTTCATAAATTGAATAAATCCTGCAATTTGCGGGGACTCTTGAAATTCAAAGCAGCAAAGGTGGAAGTTCCTTTGCATGAAGTGGAACCTGCCAGTGAGATTGTCAAACGGTTCTGTACTGGGGCCATGAGTTATGGATCTATCTCATTGGAGGCACACACAACCCTTGCTATCGCTATGAATAGAATGGGAGGAAAGTCGAATACAGGTTTTCCACCCCCCTCCCTTTATAGCTCCCAATTGTTCTTTTTGGTAACTAAGGCACTTTTGTTGATTAGCGTCTGGTCAAGGTTAAGCTAAATACCATATCAGGTTTTGGAAGTTTTCATTTTTACTTATATAAAAAAAAAAAGTTTTCATTTTTGCATCGCTTACATGTTTGGAATATCTTTAGACATTTCTTACACGTTAGTTTTTTCTATTTTTTTTTTTAATTTTTGAAAAAACAACTCAGTACTAGCTTATAGTGCGATTGACTTTCTGACGCTTCAATTTGTTAAATATGAAAGGTTAACTGTTCCTTTGAATTATACTAATGATATATTCCATTCATTGATTCTTCCTTTGAATTTTTGCTGAAGGCGAGGGAGGCGAGCAACCATCTCGCATGGAACCACTTCCAGATGGTTCAATGAACCCAAAAAGGAGTGCAATTAAGCAGGTTGCAAGTGGGAGATTTGGAGTTTCGAGTTATTACCTTACTAACGCTGATGAATTACAGATAAAAATGGCTCAGGTATCTGTTTATTAGTTTATGAATGGATGCCCATCATTTATATATTTTAATGTAAATATATTCATTTTTGCCCTATTTCCTATTGGAACGGAGTTTCCTCTTGCTTATGGACCTAATTTCAAGGCAGATGATGCTGTGTCTGCAAAGCACCTCTGGGTGCCTTTGCATCTTTAATTGATATATCATATATACATTTGGCATTTTATGAGATTGAATATAAACTGAATTTGATAAATCTCTGTGATTAATTTGTTTTAACTTTGTGTTCATCATGGTTCAGGGGGCAAAGCCTGGTGAAGGGGGTGAACTTCCTGGCCACAAGGTTGTAGGCGAAATTGCGCTTACCCGGAATTCTACTGCTGGGGTGGGACTTATTAGTCCACCACCCCATCACGATATATATTCCATCGAAGACCTTGCCCAGTTAATTCATGATCTTAAGGTACGTGTAATGCTGTTTTTGCACTCATTACTTTGAGGCACAACTAATCAAATAAAATATCTGTCCCATTGAAGGCCCTAGTAGGTTACTTCAGTGTATTCCCTTCCTCCTGGAAGGACTTTGTAATTTTTTTTTTTATATATTTTTGGGTGTCCTCTTTTGTTAGAGTAATGCTTGGCTGATATATGGGGCAAATGGGCCTTAAAATTTAATTACTCTTTATTTTTGAGCTATGGACAATCTGATGCTTTTCTTTTCAATTTATAGAACTCCAACCCAACGGCTCGAATTAGTGTGAAGCTGGTATCTGAAGCTGGAGTGGGAGTAGTCGCTAGTGGAGTAGTGAAGGGGCATGCCGACCATGTCTTGATCTCAGGTCATGATGGAGGTACAGGGGCCTCTAGATGGACGGGAATAAAAAATGCTGGGCTCCCATGGGAACTTGGTTTGGCTGAGACTCACCAGACTTTGGTTGCTAATGATCTGCGCGGCCGAACAGTTCTCCAGACAGATGGCCAACTGAAAACTGGAAGAGATGTGGCCATAGCCACCCTTCTTGGTGCAGAAGAATTTGGCTTCAGTACCGCACCTCTCATAACACTTGGTTGCATCATGATGCGGAAGTGCCACAAAAATACCTGTCCAGTTGGCATTGCTACTCAGGATCCAGTACTCAGAGACAAGTTTGCTGGAGAACCGGAACATGTTATTAACTTTTTCTTCATGGTAGCAGAGGAGATGAGGGAAATAATGTCACAGCTAGGATTTCGAACAGTAACTGAGATGGTTGGCCGTTCAGATATGCTTGAAGTGGATAAAGAAGTGACTAAGAACAATGAGAAGCTGGAGAATATTGATCTGTCCCTATTACTTAGACCTGCTGCTGAACTTCGGCCTGAAGCAGCACAGTACTGTGTCCAGAAACAGGATCATGGCTTGGACATGGCTTTGGACCAAAAACTTATTCCACTGTGTGAAGCTGCATTAGAAAAGAGTCTTCCTGTTTACATTGAAAAACCAATCTGCAATGTGAATCGTGCTGTTGGAACAATGCTTAGCCATGAAGTGACTAAACGCTATCAAGCGGCAGGGCTTCCTGCAGATACCATCCATATCAAATTCAATGGGAGTGCGGGTCAGAGCCTTGGAGCATTCCTCTGCCCTGGAATCACACTTGAGCTTGAAGGTGACAGCAATGACTATGTTGGCAAAGGATTATCTGGTGGGAAGATTGTAGTTTATCCTCCGAAGGAAAGCAATTTTGATCCAAAAGAAAACATTGTAATTGGTAACGTGGCTCTCTACGGGGCTACAAGTGGGGAGGCATATTTCAATGGAATGGCAGCAGAAAGGTTCTGCGTACGTAATTCAGGGGCTAAGGCAGTTGTGGAAGGTGTTGGTGATCATGGATGTGAGTATATGACCGGTGGGACTGTTGTTGTGCTTGGAAAAACTGGCAGGAATTTTGCTGCAGGTATGAGTGGCGGTATAGCTTATGTTCTTGACATGGATGGAAAGTTCTGCTCTCGGTGCAATCCTGAGCTCGTGGATCTTGATAAAGTTGAAGAAGAGGAGGATATCATGACTCTTAGAATGATGGCTCAGCAACATCAGCGTCATACAAACAGCCAACTAGCCAAAGAAGTACTTGCTAACTTTGAGATTCTTCTGCCTAAATTCATTAAAGTTATCCCGAGGGAGTATAAGCGGGTTCTTGCAAGCATTAAAGCAGAGAAAGCCTCCTTGGAGGCTGTGGAAGATGCTGCTAAAAAAGACGAGGAGAAAGTTGAGGCAGAACTAAATGGAAAAGATGCTTTTGAAGAGCTTAAGAAGTTAGCAGTTGCATCTTTGAATGGGAAATCCAATAAGGTAATTCTCTTTTCATTGCAATTAGTGTTGGTCTTTATCGGGATTATTACTCTCTCTCACTCTCTCATGCACTTGAGGAATTTATATTTGACAGGACCATAAATTCTCCTAGTCGCCTAATGTGATTCAAAACATTTTGAAGGATGTAGCTTTTAGTCATGCTTCGGTGAAGAGTTGAATTGAAATCCATATTAAAAGTTGAGCCCATAGATGGCCTTATTGACTTCTGGATTGGGTAGTTTTAGGGCTCATTTGGACACCTAGAATATCGAATTATGTGAATAATAGTAAAATGATTTGTGAATAGTAGTGAAGTGGTTTGAGTTCAAATTTTTTATTGGATTTTGGGAAAGGAGAGAAAAAAATGAATAAAAATATTATAAAGTTAAAAATTGTTTGAATATAATTTTTTCATATTATTTTTGTTTTGAGAGTTGAAAAAGTTATATTTTTTTTGTGTTTTGTTTAGAAGTATGGGAAAGTTGTATTGGGTTTTGTGTTTGGATAAGGATTATGTAATGATTATATGAAAAAGTTGAAAATTTGAAATGGAAAATTGTTGTGTTTGAGTGATATTTGGAAATGAAATTATGAGAAGTTTTGAAAAAATATCAGAATACCTTGTTACCCAAACAAGACCTTAGTCTTCAAATTTCAAAATGAGCTTACTTTAAAATGAGTTTTTGCTCATACTTCAGGGTTTAACCATTTTTTTATTTGTTGGTTCAGTTTATAGTTCACTTTCAAAATTGATATTTTTTTGAACGCACTGCTAGATCTGTTTTGCCTTTCCTCAAATTTTCAGAATCTCGTTTTCACTTTTATTTGGTCCTACTAACCGGTGGGGTAGTGGGGAAGGAGGGTGAGATGGGTTTATCAAGCATGCTTCTTGCTGGTGATCGTTATAGTAATTTATTTGTTTGATGTAATTTTTTGATACTTCCAGAATGTAGAAGAGGGTGAATCATTGAAGAGGCCTACAAAGGTTACTGATGCCGTTAAACATCGAGGTTTCATTTATTATGAGCGTGAGGGTGTTCAATACAGGGACCCGAATGTACGGATGAATGACTGGAACGAAGTTATGCAGGAATCAAATCCTGGCCCACTTTTAAAGACTCAGTCTGCACGTTGCATGGATTGCGGTACTCCTTTCTGCCATCAGGTGATTTTCCCACTTACTAGTCTATATGCAACTATTTGTTTTCTCTATTCAAAGTTTCATATAAACTTTTGTGCACTAAAATCTCCATTTTTAAAATTTGCAGGAAAATTCTGGATGTCCTCTAGGAAACAAAATACCTGAATTCAACGAGTTAGTATACCAAAACAGGTGGCGTGAAGCATTAGATCGGCTCCTTGAAACAAATAACTTCCCAGAGTTCACTGGTCGCGTGTGTCCCGCACCTTGTGAAGGTTCGTGTGTCTTGGGAATTATCGAGAATCCTGTATCTATCAAGAGCATTGAGTGTGCCATTATAGACAAGGCATTTGAGGAGGGATGGATGGTACCGAGGCCTCCTCTCAAGAGAACTGAGTAAGCCTTCAAAATCTATCGATGAGAAATGATATTGTCTTTCAAGTTACTCTTTCTTGTTAAACAGGGATATTTGTTTTCCTTAACTGGTGGTCTTTGAAATGGTTTTTTCTTGGTTAAATTGTGGTCTGACAGTTTTTGTTGTTTTACCCAGTTAGAATAGTCTAGTTTATGAAGAGAAATTCTGTGTGGATAAGTCCCATCTGCTCCATGGAAATAACCTAATGTGTATGATCACAGGAAAAGAGTTGCGATTGTTGGAAGTGGACCGGCTGGCTTGGCTGCTGCTGATCAGCTAAACAGAATGGGTCACTCTGTGACTGTGTATGAACGTGCTGACCGAATTGGAGGACTCATGATGTATGGTGTTCCAAACATGAAGGCTGACAAGGTGGATATAGTTGAACGTCGGGTGAAACTTATGGACCAGGAGGGTGTCAATTTTGTGGTTAATGCTAATGTTGGAACTGATCCTTTGTACTCTCTTGATCGGCTCCGAGAGGAGAATGACGCAGTTGTTTTGGCTGTAGGAGCCACAAAACCAAGGTAATTTGTAGAAAATAGAAAGATAGAGATTACTAAATTATCCATCATAATCTCTAGAAATTATGTTTAGCTAAATTACTTCATGCCGATGCATGTTCAAAGGATCTAGTTATTTTTGGGTGCAGGGACCTTCCAGTACCAGGACGGGAGTTATCAGGAGTCCATTTTGCCATGGAGTTTCTGCATGCAAACACTAAAAGCTTGCTTGATAGCAACCTCAAGGATGGTAACTACATTTCTGCTAAGGGCAAGAAAGTAGTCGTCATTGGTGGAGGTGACACTGGCACAGATTGTATAGGGACATCCATCCGACATGGCTGCAGTGGCATTATAAATTTAGAGCTTCTCCCTGAACCACCACAAACTAGGGCCCCAGGCAACCCTTGGCCACAGGTTTTGACTTTAATTTTTCCTTAGGTCTATTTTATGATGCATGCCAATGGTCCAACGTAGAGCATTTTTCATGTAGTTTCCAGCTGTGATCTGTTTTTTACTTGCTCTGCTTTTAGTAGTCGAATATTGTTGATGCCCCTTTGATGCCATATTTACTCAAACCATATCTTTTTTGTGCATATTTGGAGTCAAGAATATTTGAATGAGATTAATGACTATTTGGGAGTATTTTGATTTTATATTGGAATATTAGGTGCTTATTGTAAAGACAAAAAGGACCAGAAAGTGAGTGAATTGTACTTGTAGATGCTTCTGTAATTAGTTACTTTTATTTTGGAATTGCAGTGGCCCCGAATATTCCGTGTTGATTATGGGCATCAGGAAGCTGCTTCCAAGTTTGGAAAAGACCCGAGATCTTTCGAGGTATTGACCAAGCGGTTTTTGGGCGATGAGAATGGTGCTGTGAAAGGACTTGAAATTGTACGCGTCCACTGGGAGAAGGATGCTAGTGGAAAATTTCAGTTCAAGGAAGTTGAAGGTTCTGAGGAGATCATTGAGGCTGACCTTGTCCTACTTGCCATGGGATTCCTTGGCCCAGAGTCGGTTAGTTTCTCTTTACTTTGCTTAGCCCTTACAATTTACCTGTAGATTGAAACCAGTTGCCAAGTTGAGCTCCTTTCCTACATAAAAGCAAATACTACTTGGATAAAAACTGTTGTTCCAAGTTGTCTTCTCTGCTGACGTTTAGTGGTATTCTGCCATTTGATTTTCCAGATTGTAGTAGAGAAGATGGGATTGGAGCAGGACAATCGATCAAATATCAAGGCTGAGTATGGCCGTTTCTCAACCAATGTGGATGGTGTCTTTGCAGCTGGCGATTGCCGGCGGGGACAGTCCTTGGTGGTATGGGCGATCTCTGAAGGCCGGCAAGCTGCCGCACAGGTTGACAAATATCTCATACAAGAGGAAAAAGACCTTGCTGTTAGCCCTTTGATCCGAGAAGACCTTATCAAAAGGCATAATGGCCTTCCCAAGAGGCACCAAGACAGCAGCAAACACCGAGTGTTGACATAGGCGACCTTGATTTTCCTCCCTAAACAGTATTTTAGAGAAAAAGATACATAGAAAAATTATTTATATGTTGATCTTTCTCACGGGCAACAAGTGATGCTCAATTCACAGGCAACAGGAGGAAGAAGTGGGTTCATTGGGGGTTGGCAAGGTTTTGCAGAAAGCAAGAAGTAGCTTCAATTGGGCTGCTGCTGGATATAGGTTTTCGAATGTTGTGTTAAATTTCTTCATCAATTGATGTTTATAGGTTCTACCTCGTGATGCTTAAAATGTTAGCTCATGTAGTTGTTGTTAAGAAATAAATGTATAGTTTTTTTCTTTCTTAATCATTGATTAAGAATTACATGTTGGAAATTCTTGATACCGTATGAAATTGTGAGGTCTTGAGGTTGCTAAGCATGCTTGAATCTGTTAGTTCCGAACTGTTTTGATTTGAATTGAATACTTTTGAGTTGGATCTCATATGTGCACATTTGGATCTCTACAATGTATACTGCAATCAAGGGTTATCCAAAAGTCAAAGCCCTCTCTCCTTCCCCATGCTCTCGGTTTATAAGGGATGATTCATGGTGCAAGTGTGGTTCCCTGTTCTTTTCCATCCTATAGAGCAAACATGCGGATATACCTAGATAGAGCAAATATGCGCATATACCTAAATCTGCATTTAGAATTCATGATGGCCTAGTTCATCTAAACTCAAGTTCGACTTGATTCGACTTAAGTCAATTAGTGAATGAGTTGTTTGTGAATATGAAAATATGATCGATTACTAAAGGATACAACTCGTATAAAAAGCTCGACTCAACTTATACAATCTTCCATAACTTTGCATTTAAATTTTTTTATAGCATTATCTTTCTTTATAATGAGAATATCTTTGAACATTTAAAAGTATAAAAAGAAATCATGTTCATAATACTAAGCATGTTTAAGTCCTTGGAAATATAATCGTCACTATATGTAAATAAAAACTATTAAAGATATTTAGTAAAATTCAAAATTGGTAGATAAAATTATAGGATATGGTATAAATAACTTGTTTTTTGGTCAATTAAGGGCTCGTTTGTTTTTAGAAATGAGATGAGATGAGATGAATTGAGATTAAAGTTAAAAAGTTGAATAAAATATTGTTAGAATATATTTTTTAATATTATTTTTGTTTTGAAATTTGAAAAAGTTGAATTGTTTATTTTATTTTGTGTGAAAATTTGAGAAAATTGTAATGATAAGGTAAGATGAGATGATGAGATGTTTCCTGAGAACAAACGAGGCCCAAGTAAATCTTGAACAACAAGAACGTCTAGTTATAGGCGCTTGGGCGAGTAGTGGTTACTGCAGTTAAGGAAGTAAAAAAGTGCATGCGGTTGATCACGCAAGGCGTTTGATCAAGCACCTACCCCTCGAACTTCCATTTCAATGTGTCGTCTAAATTTAACAAACTCAACTCGTGTTTAAATAAAAATTAAATGAATAAGACTTAACCACCGCGTTGGCCGTTTCAACTCAACTCGTTTACACTTCTAGACCCTAAGTCCAACAACTAGAATTCCACGTGTGAAATTCAACACGAATTTCCTTTTCTGATAAACTCGCATTTCTTTGTGCCAAATACATATCAAACCTGTAGGGGTTATGTGCCAAATACCAGCCCACCGTGGAAAAGTAGGAAAAAAAGGAAGAGAGAATATAGTCCGACTGTGAAGAGAAAATCAAACGAATCCATCCATTATGTCTTGACGGATCAAAGCAGGTCCGGTGATCCTTTCCTCAAAACTCCTTTGCATTCCAACTGTTACATAATACCATAACAGAGTACTTGAATTGCATTATTAAGCCAAATGATATACAGAAGATCCAAAAGTCTAGATCAATTGCACCTCCATGGTACTAGTTCTTGGTTAGATCAGAAGCATCCACCCAACTGCGAAAGATCATAGGAACAAAACAAAATCAATGCAAGTATCTAGTTGAAGAGTTGCTGGCTAAGAGGGATTGATCTTCTAAACCCAAGTGCCTGTACCTACTAATGAATGCTTAGATAATTTTTTTTTTCGATATTATAAATGCATTGCATAAAATCAAGTTGTCATAACAGGTTTTTTCCATCATATAATTTCCAGAAAATCTAATCAATCCAACACTCAATTAGGCAGGAATTTTTCCATAAAACATGGAGCTCAAAACAAAGTACCTCAGGGGTCTGTGGAAAACCCATTTAGACAAATTCTAAAGTTTAGAGGTCAGGATCAGATATGATCTATCCCAGATTCAAATATTTGAATTTTGATCAATTTCAGTATATATTTTGCTCACCAGAATAGCCTCTATCTCTTTTTCTGAGACTGGTGTTCGTTTTGGCTGAAGAGAAGCTTTCCCTCCCAAAGCAGCATTTGTGGGTGCTGCTGGAACATCTGACTTTGAAATGGTAATGTTACGAGCATCCCTACTTTGAGCTTGAGATGTAGAATCTGTGCATGGAAAATTATGGAAATCTGAAATAGAAATATTTGTAAACGCACACTAAGAAGAAAACTATCAAGGCAATAAAGCAAATCTGTACCTGAGATCGATTCAAGTAAATGCACTAGTGTAATAAAAAATTAAAAAAAAAGTGGGGAGAGACATCCCTTACCATGCCTTTAAATATGGTTAATCATTGAGAATACATCAGTGAACAAAAAATAAAAATAAAAGGTAGAACACTTGAAGTCACTGCTTAAAGCTTCACACAACCAAATATACTTTATCTGCTCAACCAAGAAACATAGCAGTATCCAAAATGTCATATATGCGTTAATCATGAAGCCATTTCCCATTTCCTCAGGATTTCATTTTAGTATATCATGTATCAAAATATATGGAACCATCTTGAATCCAACCTTTTGGGACCATCAAATCTACGAGTGAACAGCACTGCAGGGGGAAGAGGAAGATCTTCGTTTGTACAAAGATTGGAGGAACCCATACTAATATTTTTAGGGACGATTAAGTTAAATATGGATACAGGGCAGAGGCAATACACAGACCAACAGACTACACAAAACTACGTACATGTCATAATGCCTTGGTACACCATTGATGAAGCTCATCAAAATGAATAAACACAGGGTTTGAAAACTAGCCAGTATTATAAGTACCGGGTTTCAGCAGAGACATCTTGATCAAATTGTGGTCTGATATAGCGATAAGGTGCAACTTAAATAAAACAATACTAGATTAATTTATGAGCAAAAAGCCTCATCCCATTTCTTGGGATCAGCTACAAAACCTTCATCTGCTCATTATAGCATTACAAAACATTCTTCATGAGAAAACCCATATACCACATGATGAGGACATCTCCTATTAAATGTTTTATTTATTTTATTAATGTCTTGTCTATTTTATTTAGGGTTGTATTACCCTACTATTTAAAGACATTTTCTATTTTGTTATTTTATTAATGTGTTAGTTATTTCATTTAGGGTTTGTATTGCCCTACTATTTAAAGACATTTGAAGGAATATTGTAGACGGTTAATTTTGAATACAGAGTTGAGTGCTAGCCGCCCCCTTCCAGTCCCTCTTGCTTTCTTCTTCTTCCTCTCTTCTCTTCTCGTTCATTTCTCTTCTCTATTTCCTATTACTCTGTTACTACTTCCCCTTCTCACTTCTATCCTACATCACCACATCCTTGCCAAACTTACCTTCTGGTTTTTTAGCGCCCTCAGCCAAAGATTTATTGATGAATGCCATGGCCTTACCTCTCCTCAGGAGTGAAATCATTATCTATCTTACCCATATCTAAACAGTCTCAGTCAACATTTTGAGACAATTCCCCTATTAGTGGTCTATCTTTTAATTGATGCATCAAGCCATTGACATGAGTGAATTCTACGGTATTGTGAAATGATAAGCAGTCTTTTCTTGACCTTGTCCTCATAATGAGCCTTTATTGTCTTGCTTAGTCTTTGTGATGCCCAACTTATTGTACTAGCCCATACAACTGCAGCCATGAAGTCTATGCTAATGTCACACTTTCCTAAACTTATGGTGACCAAGCCCACAATCTCATCCATCTTTCTCCACCTCATCCCTTATTTGTGCTGAAACTAACTTGTCATCACAAAGGCGAGACATTGATAAGTAGGCTACGCAAATATGCTGCTGCAGCATCATAATATATGTCTTGTTATACCGCTTATATAGCTTCTATTCTTAAAAAATTGAATAAGCCTAAGGTGCACCACTCATGGTCATGATTCAGTGGTGCCTGGACTTTTGCACAGATATCTCAACCAATCTATTTACAGAAGACAGGTTAAAAAATGAAAAAACACCTTACCAGATTAAATCTGTTGAAGAACAAAAGGGAAGCCAAAAAGAACACATATAATGGAGAAGAAAATAGTTTGATTCATATAATTAAGCTCTGTACTATTCAGAAAGCTGTCAACGGTCAATGAGCCTCATTGCTCACAAGAGAACCAGCACGGCCTACATTTCTTTACCTTGTCTCCGTTATTGCTACATATAACTTCTCATAACTGAGTTAACTTGAGTAAATCCTTAATGAATCATATATTATTAGAACAGCTGTGAAACCCACTCTCTCAATGATACCATTGCTCCCGCATTTCTCTTCTCAAACCATGACCTTTCTGACCTTCTGTTATCCTTGTAATGCCCCACTGCAATACTAGAAGACCTAACATTCAATCTTGGGTGAGACTTCAAAAAAAGAAAAATGCCACCATTGGTTTTCACGAAATAGCTAAAAGACATCTCATTACACTTCTGCCCATCTCGGTTGCCAATCGCACATCCATCTCAATAGCTCATGATAAGCATACAATTGGAGAGAAAATTAACCAATCCGAGTTAAATATTTACGAAATTTACATTGATACCGTCTTTTTTCTTCCAAAATAAAAGCGAAATAATGATCTGTTGAATATACATAAAGCAAAAAAAGAAAAAGAAAAAGAAAAAGAAAAGAAACATGCAGTTTTTTTGCTAAATAAAAGCAACATGCACAAACCAAAGCAGGATTTCTGTTCAATCACTTCTAGCGAGAGAATTGTTGATAACAAATTAAAGTTACAGTAAGCATAGCAAAGAAGGAAAAAACATGAGACTTAAAAGAGAGAGAGAGACAGAGAGACCTGAAGCAAAGGATTTAGGGTGTCTTTGTGGGAATCTAATGCGGGGAATCCTCTTCAAGACATGTGCTTCTCCACCCATTATCGCCCTCTTCAACTGTACGTCTCTCTTTCTCTTTCTCTTTCTCTGATGCGATAGCAGAATTTGTTGTCTGGTTGTTCTTCGAGGAAGCCTGGTACATGGCAAAAATTTGCCCTTTACTCGTGATTAATTTTAGAGAAACGATTTACCATCTTTTTACAATTTTCTACCATCTTTAAATAAAATAATATTTTTAAAAATATTAATTTAATTTGATTTGTTGAATTTATTTATTTTTAAAAAAAATATTTTTATTGATAAATAGTAAATAAAATGTAAATGGGTTTGTAACTTTATCATTACTCTTAGGGTAGGTTTGGGGGGTGAGATGAGAATTTTGTGTTTTGTTTTGAAGTTTAAAATATTAAGTTTTAATATTATTATTGTTTTGGGATTTGAAAAAAATGTATTGGAATTTGAAAAAGTTGAATTGTTTATTATATTTTGTATGGAGATTTGAAAAAGGTGTAATGATGAGATGATAATTTTGTGTTTTGATTTTGGCCCCAAACCTGCCCTTAATCTTAGGAGTAGTTTTGCCAAAGGCCTGGTTGGCATAATTCCCATACTTCTATTTTAGAAATTTGGAGTTCGAAACACCTTCACTTAAATTAAAAAAAAAAAAAATAGGAGATATTTTTGAAACCATCCTTTCAACGTTGGTAAAGCAGCAAAGCTATTTTGGATAACATTTTTTTTTTTGAGATGTTGGATAATATTTGTTGTTTGATTTGTTTGGTCTTATCAATGTGACAATAAAAAATTCACGATACAAGAAAAATAATTAGACTTCATATCTAAAAAAAGCAAAAAGCCATATAATTTTTATGAAAATAATAATTCTTTTCTATCATTTTGAAAAAAACAAGGAAGATTTTCGTAAAATATTGAAGTTGAAGGTATTTGGACATAGACGGAATAAAACCTTCTAATTGACTCATAGCACCCAGACTCCCTCCCATTCATTCCCTTAAGTTAGAGATCTATATTTTCCTCTCCCCACATCACCTCTTTTGGTAGTGCATGCCATAGATCCCAAATTTGTGGTATGCCCTCACATATGACCGATATAGGAATTTTAGTTTCCAGTTAAAATCTATTCTGCCAAGGTACTCAAATGTGCTAAAAGCATTGTAACCCGCCATGTTCTCGAATGGATTGCGACTCCCTTTTTGCTGCTCCATTCGGGATGTTCTGGATTATCTCACTTTGGCTCCTTCGCAGCTTCATCCTAACACTTGGAGGATCCTTCTATCGTGTTGCATCGTATGGCGCTTGGTCTTGGAAACCGACGATGAGAACTTCCCCAACTTGACTGCCAAAGAGTTTTTTATACCCATGGGATATGGTGCCACGACGGTAATTTGTGTATTTCCCGCTCCTATACCAACTATTGAGTAGATTGCCTGGAATCCCGCTTTTCTTGTGTCAAAGACTAGTTTTAATTTTTTTTTTCATGTCGGGTCACGGTTGAGAATTCTCTACTGGTGAGGCTGACTGCTAAGAGTTTTCCATTTGAGCTGTATGGGGAGTTGTTCCATACGAAATGGTGTTTTCTTTGAATCTTTTCGACTGGGAGCAGACTCACTTAAAAAATGTCTATTCCTGAGTCGGACAACACTAGGAAGAAGTTTGTACTAACGCCTATTTTACTAGAGCTAATATTGATCTGTTGCATGTTAGCAGTCACCATTTGCTAAGGGAGCCATTCGCTTCCCGTGGCCCAAAAAGGCCTTTTGGCACTCCGTCGAAGGGGAAGGAGAAGAAACCTCGTATAGAGGATGAGCTGATCCGCGAATCGATGAGAGTTTGCGATCGTTCAGGGCCCGAGTAGGAGGCTTCCTTTCCATTTGGTGGCTCTAGCCACTTTCTACGGGCTCAATCATTATCGAGGGCTGGTGGATCAACTCGGCGTGAATCACCCAACCTGAACAACCTTGATGACTTCTTGGAACAAGCGGAAGCTAATTTGGCTATGGAGCTGGGTTTCGAATGCCCTTCGCCTAGTCTACGCTTGGCTCCATCACCTTCCTTGGTTCTGCATTCTACCCCGCTAGGTGATCAGGGGCTGATCGAGGCTTCTAGTCTGGACGAGGAGGAACTTGAAATGACTTTTACTCGGCCTTCCTTGAACCTATTTTGAGGGGTTCTCATGAACCCATTCTGGGCGTGCCATTTGAGGATATTGCAGAGATGCCCGCACCTTTGGAAGATAATGTCAGGACATGCGTGAAGACTTCTGGGGTGCCTTCCTACTTGCCTGTTGACCCCGCTTTATTCCCTCCATCATTTTCTAGTGGTGAAACCCCAACTCTTCCCTTTGACCCTAGGGGTTTGTCCCAAAACAATCCCTTGACCGTGGATTTGAGTGAGGAGAGGGTCTCGATACCTTCCTCACCCTTTAGTACCTTTTCAAAGTTAGAGGTTCCTTTGCCAGTGGCTATGGAGGAAACCATGCCACTGAATCCTCCGACAGGTGATGTAGAGCCTCTGGGTGAGCAAAGGTCCGACGCTCCTAGGAGTGTGAATCTTTTGCCTTGGACTCCTTCTCCTACTTCTTCCTACTAGCTTGGGCAGCTGGGAGGCTTGAGGTTGACCTCTCGGAGTGAGAGGCGTGGTTTCTTTGGATTGCCCGGGCCCTTGGAACCCATCCTTCTAGGTCTCGTCCTTCTAGATGTGGTTTGAGTGCTCACAACGTCAGTGTTGGATTTATTCATGAAACAATTGACAAGCTTGGAAGTTTCCTTTCCTCGATGAGCTTTCTCAATGCTCATCTTCAGTCTATTCTCCTTTATCATTCCTTTATTGACCAATTTGTGATGGCATGTTAGGGGATTGACTTCGTGGCTGCATAGATCATCGACGGTAAGGCTGAGCTGGAAGATGAGGTTTGAGTATTACGGTCTTTCACAGTCCAAGCTCATCGAGAGGTCACCAAACTGAGGGTAGAGAGGGATGAGGCGGAAGCCACCTTTGCTCATGTGGATGCTTACTCCCACTCATTAGAAAGGAGCATCTTTGCTTTCCGTGAGGATGCATCCTACCTTCGGAGTGATCTAGAAAAATCAAAGGAGAACATAATTGGCTGCTACCTTAAGGCTAAGCTGTTTGAAGATGAGCAAGATGCTGGGCGGGATCAGCTAGTCCGCTTGGAGGTAGAGTTGGAGGAGACTAAAGGAGTAATGTTGTGGGTATGTGGCCGTGGTGAATTGAGCAGAAGGGACCTATCGGTACTTAAGTACGGACCTTGACTGCCTCAAAGGCAAGATGGAGTGTCTTGATAGTCAGTATGTAGTCGCCAAGAGGGAGTGGGAGAAGGTGGAGGCCAAATTTGTCAAGATTAGTGACTCTTTGTTACGCACGAGGGGAAAGTCACCTCCCAAGACCAAAATATAGCTACTTTGAAATCCAAGCTGGTTTCTTCTAGGGAGGAATTGGTCTGACTTTCTTCCCAGTTGTTAGCGACAAAGGTAGTTCGCAACATGACTTGGGGCTACAGATACAAGTTGGGTTTGGAGACGTTGAGAGACCATTTGATGGAGAAACCTCAGACCGACTTGAATACTCTAGCCTTGAAGACTCTCAAGCCTGATCGCCAGTCACTTCAATTCCTTGACTCTCTGAGTAGGGATCTGATACCCATTTCCTTTCCTCTTCCTGCCCCAAATCGTTGATTTTTAGTTTTCCCTTTGTGATTGTATTGATGATGATGATTTTTTAGACCTTTTTTGTTGATCTGAACAATATTAATATGGATATGGTTTGAACAATATTAATATGGACGTGGTAACTTTTCCTGATCTCTGTGTGTGTACCTCACTTTGTTTATTTACTCGGGTTTCATTGAGTGTGAGTAACCTGAATAGTTTAGACCTTCACAACTTAGGCCTATCTAGTTTACTTGGTGGATGATACGAGCTCTCTTCTTTAGCTGCTGAGAAAGCGTTTGGGCGGGGGCGATTGAATTACCAATTAAAGTTGCCCCGACTTCCTTGTTGGCTGCTCAGTTCGGTGAGGAAGGGAACATTTTGGGGATGTGTCCCTTCTTCCAACCGCCATGTGAGTTTAGAGACACTCGACTTTATTGTGCTAGTCGGTGGGGAGATGCATGCTTAGGAGGAGTATCCCCTTTTGTGATTGCCACTTGAGTGTACACATGAGTGTAGGAACACTTAGCTTTGAGATCTAGGTGGAAGATGAGCTTGACCATACTAGGTGGCTAGGGGAGAACACCTTGAGATGCTCTACGTTCCACGGGCGCTGCAACTATTTTCCCTCGACATCCCTTAGCCAGTAAACTTCGGGTCAGTGGTAGGTCGTAACCACATACGGACCTTCCCATTTTGGTCTGAGCTTTCCTTCTTCTTGGGAGGTCATTCTGGCTTCCTTCAGGACTAGGTCTCCTACTTTGAGCAATCTAGGCCTCACTCTTCTATTGAAGTATTCTCTATTTTCCTCTTGTTGGTAGTCGTCCTTGTTTCTACTTCTTTGATTTCTTCTACTAAGTCCAAGTTCACACGTAATGTCTATTCATTCAGTCCTCTGTCGAATACTAGACTCTGTAGCTTGACATTCCTACATCCACTAGGGTCATTGCTTCAAATCAAAAAGTTAGGACGAGGGAGTTTCTTCTGTCGGGGTTTTGATGGTGGTTCGGTACGCCTTCAAAATTCCTGGGAGTTCTTACTCCCAAGCCCCCTTTTCGGCCGCCAGTCTATTCTTCAAGATCCCTACCAAAGTTTTATTAGTCGTTTTGACTTGCCCATTGGCTTAGGGGTGCCCCGGGGAGGCGTATCTGACCTTTATGCTTAGCTACGTGCACCAGTCTCGATAGTAATTAGAGTCGAGTTGTCGCACATTTTCCGTAATGATGACTCATGGTATGCTGAATCGGCATACCACAACCTTCTCTAGGAACCTAGTGATGCTGGCTGAAGTTATTGTTGTGAAGGGTTTCGTTTCTGCCCACTTTGTGAAGTAGTCTACCGCAACTACGATGAATTGTACATCTCCTTTTCCGAGGGCATATGTCCTACGATATCTAGTCCTCATTACGCGAAGGGTTGCAAAGATTTGATTGATGTTAGCTCCTCAAGCAGACAATGTGGAATTGACACTTCGCATGTCTTGACGAATTGTTCAACATCTTTGAGAGCCTGACACCAATCTGCTCTCATGACCTTTCCCGCCAAGATTCTTCTACCCGAGTGATTCCCGCACACTTTTTTGTGTATTTCAACCATCACGTACTGGGTTTCTTCCAGCGAGATACACCTTAGGAGGGAAAAGGACAATCCTCACTTGTATAATGTTCTAGTTAAGAGGGTGAATCGGGCCACCTTATTTTTCACCTTTCTTGCCTTTTCTTTTTCACTTGGCATCTCTCCAGTGTTTAAGAACTTGGTTATCTCACGTGTCCATTCGAGTATTCTAGCCCTACTTGTGAGACTTCAAGTCCAATGGTTAGAGTCTCCAATGTTTTGGTGAGCTGCGTCTTCCATACCTGATGCAACTTGTGCTAATCTATCTACCTTCTAATTGTCCTTTCGGTAAATTTAATGAAGTTTCAGAAACAGTCTCGCTCTTCCCATACTTGTTGTAAGTAGAGTGGGAGTCTTTTGCTTTTCGCCACATACTCCCCCTTCACTTGGTTCACCACCACTTGAAAGTCTGTCTTTACTTCCACTTCCATAGCACCTAGTGCCTTTACTATGGCGAGTCTCGCAAGTAAGGCTTCAGATTTTGCTCTGTTGTTGGTTTGAACTCGAGCCTAACCGAGTAATAGGCCTCTTCCCCAGAGTTTGATATTATGTATACACTTACACCTCCACCCTAGGGGCAAGACGAGTCGTTGACGTAGACTTGCTAGTGACTCCCGGTAGGCGGGGTGGGCACATCTTCGGGGGGATTAGTTAGCTTGACAACAAAATTCGCAAGGGCTTGCCCTTTAATGGTAATCTGAGGAAGATAGTCGATGTCGAACTCGCTGAGCTCAATTGACCAGCTTACCAAATTTTTTGATGTGTTTAGTCGTTGAAGCACTTTCTTAAGATGGGCTTTTGTTAGGACCTTTATTGGGTTTGCTTGGAAATAAGGTCTCAAACAGAGGGCAGCTACCACCAATGTAAATGCTAGTAGCTCCATTGGTGGGTATTTAGTTTCGGCCCCTTCAGCTGGTATAATAGACTAGCCTTTGTACCTTGTCTTCTTCTCATACCAACGCTACTGATATGGCTTCCGCCATGACAGACAGATAGATATAGGTACAAGGTTTTTCCTTGTACAATTTGACTCACGAGGAAGGATTCGATAGGTATTCTTTGAGCCGAGTGAACACTTCTTCACACTCTTTATAATTATTTTTCCATATAAGAAAAGTATCTATCATAACACACTTCAATATCTAGTTCTCTCTTTCTACAATATATTTATTATTTTCTTTGTTCATGACCGGTTTACAAAGCATATTGTACATATTATTTATCTTTCTATTTTTCAAACCATTTTACATTTTTATTTTCTTAAAGAAAACCTATTGATTATAAGAGAAACACATGCAAACTGTAATTTTTCCTTCTTCTAGGCTGAAAATCTAAAAAAGAAACTTTCTGAACATATAGATTAGTGGTCCGGCTAAATCATGTATAACGAGCACTGCATTAGCTTCTCTATTTTAAACTTAAAACCAACAGAAGCAACATCTTCGACTCAATATTCCAGAAAAATCAGAAACTGAAACAAAACAAAAGGGTAGCACACAAATATGCATACTTGTTGCCAAAAAAATTCATTTGATAACTATCAATTTCTAGAAGATTAGAGAGCTGTTTGCACACATTTTATAGAAGTTGAACAAAAACTAAACTCTTGTTCTTTCCTTTTTCTAAAATATTTATATGCAAACGATTCTTTTGAACTTTTATTTTACCTAAATTGGAGAGATGAGTTATGGTCAGGTTTGTATCCTAAGAATTGATGAAGGCCCATCATTAGAATGTGTGATTAAAAGCCCATAGAGTAATTAAAAGCCCATCCCCAAAAGAGTGCAAAATGCCAAAAAGGTCAAAGCCTATGCGCTTCTCTCTCTACCTCCCTCTCTCAAAGCCCACCCTCCAAAACATGTGCTTTACTACTCTTTATTAAAGAAAATTAATTGGATAGATATCGACCTTAATTCTTTTAGGATTACTTTTTTTCAAAAACATATGAATGAAATAAATTTCATTAAAAATAGTTGTAATAGTGTTGGTTTTATTCTCTATTATCTCATCTCAAATATTTATTATTTTTCAATCCGCTCCCAAGCACCTCTCTTCTTCTCTCAAGTACTTTGTCCAATCAGGAAAGTACAATTAAAAAAAAAAACAAAATAACTGCTATAAAGAGATGAGTTTTTTAAAACATGATTATTAGATCAAAGTAATAATTTGAAAATAAGATAAATAGGAAAAGAAGAAAGAAGATGAGTTTTGAAAAGAAAGAAATGAGAATGTTTATATAACGCAGCAAAGAAATATTAAGATTTACTCAATATCTAGGATGAAGTAGAGAAAGTGACATGCCTTATAAAATAAAACAGTGGTGAGCTTATAAAATATATCCCAATTACTATAATATCTACAATTCAGATTACTACAATATGTCTATCACTTGCAATTACATCAATCGAATTTCTGCATTATTGCGTATATATTGTATAGAAAAAGAAGATTGCGACTGCTTTGAAAGAAAAATTTAATTTTTTTTCATTTACAAAAACTAAAAGGATATTCCATGCTCCATGATGGAGAGGACCTCCGCTAATAATGTAGATTGAGATTATCGATCTAAACTAAAATGAAGAAAAGTCATGACGTTGATGGTCAAGTTATTAAATTTGAAAAGACGTGCATTGATAAATTAAGTAGTCGATAGACATGAAAAAGGTGTCAATTGACTTGAAAAATCAACACCAATAGTACTAAAGCATGCTTTCTATAACCTATCGATATCTAAGAAATTCCTAAGAAACTGTTGTGATTTATAAGGGTGCGTAAACAAATTGAATTTGTACGTGCATGGTTAGACTCTAGAAGTGGTGGATGATCTAATTTTATTCAAACACAACTTGAGTTTACAATCAAGTTACATTTTATGTTTAGGAATAATTTATTTAGTTCTTGTTGTTTGCAGTCCCTAAAAGAAAAGTACCATGGGGTAACAATCTCCTTGTTGTATATCGTTCATAACATTATAAAAACATCATCCAAGAGTTTGAAATCCTCAAAAAAGTAAAAAGAATACAAAAGAGTTTTTACTTTATACAATCTCATCTGCATAATAAGTTATTTTTGTGAAGGCTACATGTCCTATCAATTGTCGAAATCCTCCTCGACCACTACTGCAGATGAATGTTTCATGATGCTCATACAATTTCATTCTTTTACGCCCTACTTGTTAATTATATTTTGTGTTCAAATTTTGTATTAACTTACACATCATCATTCTTACCTAACCTCTAGTATTTTATGTGAGCACATATTATATATAATGCTATGCGTTGATCATTATCAATTATGATAGTCGACATGAATCTATGTGAGGTCTAAATTAAACAATTCGTTAGGAGATAAGTCTTTTATGTGGGTCATCTTTTCTGACGTTGATTAGAACTTAAATTGATCTATCAACAAAAATATCGATAGGCTTCAGTGCAAGTAGTCTATTGGAATAACGCTGTGATCTTTTTAATGTTAAGGAGCCCATCTTCTATATATGGGACATTGATTATGTGGCCTACAAATTCTTACCAATCCGGTTTCTGCATTGTTATTATCTCTTTCACTATCAAGGGCATGTCTTTTACATATATAGTGGTTGAGCCCATCTTCAATGGGACGTTGATTGTGTGGTCTACCACTTGCAATATTTACACTAATAAGATTTCAACATTGCGTATGTATTGGGATGGAAAAAGAAGATTGTGACTACTTTGGTTCTTGTTTAAAAGAAAAATATAATTGCTTTTCATTGACAAAAAAAAAAAAAGATATTCCAAAAATTAAAACATATATATTGGGTTAGAAAAAATGAAAAAAGATGATTGAGACTGCTTTGGTTGTTTTCTTTTTCTTCTTGATCTTCTTCTTCTTTTTTATTTTATTTTATTTTTATCAAACATATAAATATATAGTTTTTCATTTACAAAAAGTATATAAATATTCCAAAAATTAAGACGTTTATCTACAAATAATTTTAAAACAAATTCTTATATATGCTCTAATTTTTTAGGACTAACAAAAGATCATGTGCTAGCTAGATAAAATATTTTCCAATTTGCATTTTAGTAAGGATTCTAAGAACTAATTCAAACCTGCATATCTCCATAGCAATTTATAAATGTGAGACCCACTTGCATGTTAGACCTTGACATGCCAATAATGTGAATTGGAATTATCTAAACCACATACATCAATAAAGAAAAGTCATCATAACGTGATGATCAAGTCATTGAATTTGAAAAGTCATACACTTGATTAATTAAGCAAGCCGTGGGCTTGAAGAAGATCGATGTCCGGCCATTGATTAGAAAAATCAGCACCAGTATTAATGGAGCATGGTTTCAAACAACATGAAACTAATATTTGAGTTTGTATGAGTTGATTTGAGCTTTAAACGAGTTGTGCCGACTAATTATCGATCATGACTTTACATTTACGACAGAACCATTTAGTAAATGAATTAAATTAACTTTAATAGCCAGCTTATGTTCATCTGGTGGTTTTGAAATGGGCTAGTTTCCTTTATATTATATTTATTAGCAATTGAGCACATTAATTAGTTAAATACTAGCTAGCTAGGCCGAGGCTCTCTAAGATTCGCCAGGTTTATTCCAAAATCTTCTTCAATAGATCAAAGATCAAGTGGTATAGCATATAGAAAAATTTACCGAATGATATAAAGGAATTACGATTTCAAAGCCTAATATATAGATAACGCCATAAAATAATCGCACTGATCGTGATTGTCATCTTTTCTGCTGAGATAGTCTTGAATTTCTTACATACGCGATTTGCCTTGATCAGCTAGTGGTGGATGATCAAATTTTATTTGTAAACACAAGTCGAGTTAGAATTTTTTATCATCTTATTTATGTTTAAGAACAGTTTATTTTTTTGAGTGAGTTTGAACTTATTCACAAGTTATATACTAAAATCATCTCAACCATCTCATCTCATCTCATTATTACAAATTTTTTAAATTTTCATACAAAATATAATAAATAATTTAACTTTTTCAAATTGTAAAACAATAATAATATTAAAAAATAATATTAAAGTAATATTTTATTCAACTTTCAACTTTTATCTAAAACTATCTCATCTTATTTCATTATCCAAATTCCACCGGCCTTATATGTTTATCTAAAAATTTTGACCAATATTAAGGTTTAGTAAATTTCTTTTATATGGTTAAATACTAGCTAGGCTGAGGCTCTAACGTTCGCCAGGTTTATTTATTCCAAAATCTTCTTCAAAAGAAAAGATCAAGCGCTATAGCCTATAGAAAAACTTACTGAATGATATATATAAGGAATTACAATTTCATGAAAACAATATAGTACCGCACATTAATGAAGTTGCAATTGAATTGCGCGCACTGAAAACTTCTTGGAAAATCCAATTGCAATTGTAAGCTGGACTACGTAATAATTAAGAAAAATAATAAACATACATAACTTTTTATAACATTTTATACAATAATATTTAAAAAAAAAAGTAATTTTTGTAAATTAACTTGTAAAAATAACATAATTTTATTAAAATACTATTATATTATAATATATATTATAAAATATATTACGTGGATATCATTACTCTATAATCGACCTATCAAACACGGGATACATGGTTGCATTGCCTTTGACTCATATTTATGTCTTCCAAACTACTAGATTTTATTTAAAACAAATATGATCATATCGTGTTCATATAAAAGAAACAACCTTGAATCCCTTTACATCGCAAAATCAAAAGTAATAATGGTTAACTACAACAAGATTTCAAAACAAACTCTAAATAATTTTACTTAATCTAATTCTGGGATAACCTCCAACTCATGACCTAAACGCGTGGTAGGCTTCTGTGCTTGGATTCTTGTAGGGCTTGAGGAGGCAAAAGGATTAGGAGGCATGACTAATTTATCTCCTCCTTCCAACATTTGAACTACAAGTTTCATGGAAGGGCGATCCATTGGGTGCCATTGTATGCACCAGAGTCCCACAATTGCAAGTTTCTCTACAATTTTTGTATCTCCATCATCTTCGATAAAGACTCTTAGCTCTTCTTTTTGGTCTAAAAGATTATAAATCCATTCTGGAAAGTAGACCTTGCTAGTGTCAACATTTCTCTTCCCTCCAACAATTTCAAGTAACAACATTCCGAAACTATAAACATCTGCTTTATGAGACACATTCCCAAAGTTCCTAGAGAACACTTCGGGTGCAATGTACCCCATGGTCCCCCTGCCTGTAGTCATAGATACTACACTCTGATCCTTGGAACACAATTTTGCAAGACCAAAATCAGAAATTTTTGGATTAAAGTTATCGTCAAGCAAAACATTGTGGGGTTTGATGTCAAAATGGAGGATTTGGTGGTCACATCCTTGGTGAAGATATTCAATTCCTTTTGCAACTCCGATAGCAATATCTTGCAACTTGTTCCATCCAAGAAAACGGTTCTTGACATTCGCTGAAAATATGAACTTCTCTAGGGAGTAATTTGATAAAAACTCATAAACTAGTGCTCGCCTAAATCCATCAGCACAAAAGCCAACAAGGCGAACCACATTAACATGGTGAATTCTACCCATTATTCCCACTTCATTTATGAATTCTTCACCATTTTCCTTGGAACTGTTGTTCAGGATCTTTACGGCAACATGAATTTGATTGGAAAGTTTTCCTTTGAATACTGTACCGTATGCTCCTTGGCCCAACTTGTCAGCAAATTGATTTGTAATCTTTTTAATATCAGCATACGAGTATCTCGTTGGCTTGAAATTTCTATAATCCTCCAAGAACTTTTCAATCTTTGCCCGATATTCTTTTTCTACCATATAATTAATATAGGCACGTTGGAGAGCAAAGACCACCAGTAGTACAAGAAATGAACCCATGACGGCACCTGCATATTGAACAATCGTGAGTGATCAAGAAGTCCCATATCTCATGATCTTGCCCCATGATGAAAATGTCATATAGCCAAGGGACAACTTACCAGCAGTGACTAGTTTTGTTTCTTTTTTTGTGACTAGTTTTGTTGATGTACCTGCGAAATGTTTTAACATATCAGATTCTCATCATGCTTATGATCATTACAAAACAGAGAGAACATATCAAATTCTCATCATGCTTATGACTAGTTTCGTATTTCACAACCGGCATCGTTTTTTTATTTATTTATTATTGTTTTCTAAATTAGTTTTCTAATTCCAAATTTTAGGAATAACATTAAACATGATAAAACCCTTCAATATATGTGTGTGTGTGTGTGTGTGTATATATATATATATTATATTTAATTTCATATTTCTTTGGTGCAAAATTAAAATTTCGTTAATGCAGAAAATTCGCCGCTGCTGTCTCTGCAGAAGAGCCTTTGTAAGCTAGGCATTAATAAAAGTGAGAATAAATTGAGTGCAAAGTTGTCAATTAGATGAAATAGGATGTTTACCTTTCGCTTCATCTGGTGGTATGTACCAATTCATGTAAATAGTTGGGTCATCCTTGGATACCAAATAACGTCGTGGAATCGATCTAACGTTATAAGTCCTTATGCAAGGGGGTGAGGGAAAGCGGGTGATGGAATCTTCATAAGCCAAGGCATGAACTTGGTGGGTAGGGCCACTAAGACAAGAGATCCGAGTAGTACTGTATTGATCATCTTCTTCTGTTGTTTTTTTACGGGAACAATTGAAAATGGCATGGTCAGGTAAAGGGTAATCTTGATCTGTTATGAACTGGAAACGCGAGGAAGATAAATTGAGATGCCGAATATCTCTTGGAAAGCAACGATCAGGATGATACGATTGGATTCTCCGAGATTTGTAGTCAATGTTTTCGACAAACAGTTTTACTGAATCCGGTAGGTCGAGCACCGTTTGGTTTTTATCAGTGCAGGATAGAAGAAACCCAGGAAGGCCACAGTGGTCTGGGTGTCGGTCTTTAAGTCGGAAAGGAAATCGGACGGCTGGGCCGTGGCGTCCACACCGTAATGAAACACACTCATGATTTCGGGCTTGTACGTGGGCGGGTAAGATGAAAATTACGACAAACAAGAAGAAGTAGGAGATGATCATCATTGCCATTTCTTATAAGCAAATATTTTGTATCTGTTTAATTTATGGAAGGTTGGTTTCTCAGGCTTATTATTGGTCTAGTAGTGGGAGTCAGATATAGTGTCAATTTGATGGATGCGAATAATGATATATAAGAGATATTTTATAACAAACAGAAAGAAAGACTCACATTTTTATGTGACGCATGTGCTTACGCCTAAGTATACGTACACCTATATATTACAGCGGTGGATACTTTACCGTCTCTCATAAATTCATAATCCCCTTCCCTGGTTCTCTCTCTCTCTCTCTCTCTCAATGACGAGAGGTGTCATGTCCCTCCCTGCAGGACTCACCGCCGTTATTGTTCTACTACTGCTAGTCCATCAAACTTGCGGCGCTAAGGACAGTGATCACTGTGCTACTTCCTGCGGCAATATCCACAACATAAGTTATCCGTTTCGATTGAAAGACCAGCCAGCAAACTGCGGCCTCCCAAGGTATGAACTGTCATGTGAGGACAATCAAACTGTGCTATACTTATTTGCCGGAAAATATTACGTACAGGAAATCGATTACACTAATGAAACAATACGAGTTGTGGACTCGGGTATTCAGAAGGATAATTACTCCTCTATCCCACGTTATTTTCTTAATTACGATATTAGTTTTGCAACCGATGTTCCTACATGTTATCTGTCAACGCGTCTGAACACGAGTGCAGTGGTTTTTTTGATGTGTGAAAAACCAATGAATATTCCTGGGATCTATCTGAACAATTTATCTACTTGCATTGAGAGTGGAGTGTTTTCTTCAAACTCTCCTAATTGGACCCAATCCAAGCTGGGGTTTGCTTATGTTACATATGGCTGGACGAAAGCAAGTGATATTGTGGATGAATCGTGCCAAGTGGAGCAGATTTTTTGGACATCGAACCAAGGCCTATTACCAGATCATGATGATCAAAGAAACTTTTCCTGTACAGACTACCACGACATATTGGCCTATGGTTTTCAGCTTAGGTTCGGTGTCTATTGTATGAATAAGTGTGGCAAAATGGTTCTTTGCAGCGACGTCGGATCATCATGTATTGGTGAGTAAAGAATGCATACGTACTGCTCCAATTTCTAATCCAATATTATTTTATATGTTGAAATACACAACGAAGCTAACATTTGTGTGTAGAAAAGGGAAAGAGAGAGAGTAATAGTAGCTATAAATAATAACAAGTACTTAAATATTATTAATATTGATTGAAGTTTCGAAACGCGGCTAACGTTATTCCTTGTTTTTTTTCATTTTTGTCAAACCAGGACTCCCTAAAGAACTATTTTGGCTATACAAAGGTGAGTTTTTTTTTTTATCTCTCTAGGTCTATATAAATTTAGTTTCACATTATATATAATCGCTTTGATCATGTTTAGTTGATTTCTAATTTATAAGGTACTATATATATGTAACATCTATATATTCTTTTCTTTGTCAAATTAACAGGATTTCGCGGCATACTACGTACTTTATACAAGGGTGAGGTTATTCTCTTTCTCAAAAAAATATTTGAATCATATGTGATATATATTACGATCGAATTACACTACAATAAAACATAATTTTCTTAAGAAATTAATTGGCTTAGAATGAATAATTTTCTTATTAGTTAATTATCCAATTTATTAATTAAATCATTCCATAGACTCTTAAAATTAATTATTTAAGTCAGCTTTTCACTTATTAATAAGTTTTTTTTGTCATCGTAGCTATTGACGAAAAGTTTATACCACAGACATACCACGGTAAGAATCCATAAGTCTCTTTAATTTATTTTCTCTATTATTTTTCTTCTTCAGTTTATCATTCTTTTTTAATCTTTTCATTTTTTAAGATACAAGTGAGTGAATCATATATATACGACAAGGAAAGAAAAAAAAAAAAAAACTGTACAAAATGATCAGGACGCAGCCAATAATGAAAAAACATACTGTACTGACACATGATGTCCATGATTAAAAACAGTTACAAAAATAAACTGAATCCCTTGCCGTATCATTCATATATAGCGTTAATAATGTTAAGCGTGATATATATTAAGCAGTTCCAGCACTTAGAAATTGGAGACACTTATTTTATTGACATGACTTTCATAAAAAGTATAACAAATAATGCTATTAATTAATGACACTACTTTTAATGGAAAGCTGATTGATTATGTGAGTTTCCAAACGCCTCATGATCATGTTATTGTTTTCTTCACCAATATTGCAGGAGATGATGTCCGTTATTGGATCGACAGTTTTTTATATTCCCGTGACAGAGGTGAGGTTTCTATCTATAATTTAAAATCATGTTGTTTGAAGGATATTATAATATGATTGAAAGGCATGATCACATGAATTAATGACCTAGAAGAATTGGATGGGTTGTGTCCTATATATATATATGATGATTATCCAAGTAGAGGATAATAACCGAAGTGTCTACCCAATGATGGATCTGATCTTGCTTTTGTATTCAAAACCTCTTAATTTATAACAAGCCTCGATTATGAGCCACAAGATAGCTCAAGAACGTCGACAATCTGGCATAAATAGAATCGAGCTCAACTCAATTTAAAGCTAGCGGCCTAGATATTTAAATCTAGAGGTTTTAGTTTATTATTATTATTATTTTTTATTTATTAATTGTTTTATATATATATATATATATATATATATATATAGGGGCGGCTCAATACAAATTGAGGCTTAAGACGAAATTTAAGTAAGTCATTTGTAATTATAATACAATAAAATATAAATTATTATATGAAATATTTTCAAAATTTTCAATAAAATAAGATTTTATTTAAAATCTTTAAATATAGTTTTTGTGAATTTATATTTACAATAACAACTTAAAATAAGGTCTCAATTCAGATTTTGTGCCTCAATTTAGCAAAATCTTAAAAAAATTATTTAAAATATAAATAATTCATTCATGTATTACTTATTAAAAAAAGAAATTCATTGTATTAAATATTTAATTTAGTATTATGGGGCCTTGCACACAGTGAAAACTATAAAAATTATTTAAAATTTTATTTAATGAAATGGTTTTTGTTTTTATTTTTATTTTTAAAAAAAATTAAAAACAAACACCTCATTTTTTATTTTTTGGGGGTCTTACATAGGATGGAGCTTTAGAAAATGGCCTCAATGACCTTATCATTGAGCCGACCCTATATATATATATAAATATATATTATATATATTATATTATATTCATGTCAGTTATTTCTTTATTTCTTATCCGGCATATTATATAGCCCTGGGCCGGGACACTTATTTATGCAATTTTCTTACGCCTTGAACTTAAATTTGTCCAAGTCTCTTGATTACTTAGTTTATCCTTTCATATTCATGCAGAACTTTCAGTCCAACTAATGATCATTCTCATCGACTTCGGTAAGAACCTGCACCTTGCCTTTGGTCTTCATTATTATTTTTTTTAATTTTTTAACTACATTTTTAGCACATCATTCTTTAGGCTATGAAGAATAAAAATAAACGCAATGGAAAACATTAATGAGTTTTTGACAGAAAAAAAACTAATAGTTACTATGCTTAATTTGTTACAAGATCAATTTTTGACAGTTGTGCACCTATTGATCATTACTTCTCTTATATATGATCTATTTCGATGATACCATACCATATATATATAGGACTATTCCATGGAGCAAAAGTTATCTTGGCGACTCCATTTGTGCTTGCATTCTTGATATATAAGTGGCGTAGGAGACATTTATCAATGTATAATGCTGTTGAAGAATTTTTGCAAAAACACAATGACCTCATGCCAATAAGGTACTCTTACTCAGAAGTAAAGAAGATGACCAAAGGTTTTAAGAATAAACTGGGTGAAGGTGGTTATGGCACTGTCTTTAAAGGAACACTTCGAAGTGGCCGACATGTAGCTGTAAAAATGTTAGGAAAGTCTAAAGCTAATGGCCAAGAATTTATCAGCGAAGTTGCTACCATTGGAACGATTCACCATATTAATATAGTGCAACTCATTGGCTTTTGCGTTGAAGGATCAAAGCGTGCTCTTGTGTATGAATTCATGTCCAACGGATCTCTCAATAAATACATTTTTTCACATGAAGGAAGTATTCTTCTAAGCTTTGAAAAAATGCATGACATTGCTCTTGGAGTAGCTCGTGGCATTAAATATTTACACGAAGGTTGTGAAAAGCAAATTTTGCATTTCGATATCAAGCCTCACAACATTCTTCTCGACGAGAATTTTACACCTAAGGTCTCAGACTTTGGCTTGGCAAGACTTTTTTCAGCAGATGATAGCGTTGTTTCTTTGACTGCTGTAAGGGGGACATTAGGATACATGGCTCCTGAGTTGTGCTATCAGAATATTGGGGGCATCTCATACAAAGCCGATGTTTATAGTTTTGGAATGTTATTGATGGACATGACAGGTAGACGAAGGAACTTGAATACATTTGCAGATCAATCTAGTGAAACCTACTTCCCTACTTGTGTCTATGACGAATTGCACAATGAAAATGGCATAGAAATAGAAGATGCCACAGAGGACGAAAAGAAAATGACTAAGAAGATGATCATAGTTGCATTATGGTGTATACAAATGAAGCCTAATGATCGTCCTTCAATGAAAAAAGTCATAGAAATGCTTGAAGAAGACATTGAATGTTTACAAATACCTTCGAAGCCTTTCTTGTCATTATCAGAGAGATACATACAACCGGACATTGAGGAAAGTTCATATCAGTCTTGGTCATCAATTCAATCAAGCGAATCAAGTCAATATACACAATCGCCAATGCAATTTAAATGATATGTCAGTTTGTTGATTTGCCTGCATAAAAAAGCTAGTCGCCCTAACCAAGGATGGCAATCTCTCATACTTGATAGCTCAAAGGTTCTTCATATTATTATATATGTAACAAATAAGTGCATGTTAGCTTTCCTTCATCCTATCGTCATTTATTTCTGAATTCAATTTGCTTATGCTAAACTATTGAATGGGATTTTAGTTAATCTTCGACAAGGTATGGCGTTAATATTCAATTCTCATTGGTTGTCTCCACTAACTTGTTGAATTTTGCATATTCTATGGGACCAATCAATATAATTTAGTCGCGCTTATATAAATGCATGTGTAGACTAATTTTGGGCTATCTAAGTATACTAGCGTATCATAGAACAACTATTATTAAGAGAGTTAGATGCAATCACCTCACAGCTCCACCCCATTTAGAAAATATATTACTATATATATATAAACTCATGCATGCAAAAAAAGATATCAATATATATACATAACTATGCATATGGAAATGCAATTTATACATATATGTCTCTGTTCTACGATACTAGCGTATCATAGAACAACTATTATTAAGAGAGTTAGATGCAATCACCTCACAGCTCCACCCCATTTAAAAAATATAGTACTATATATATATATAAACTCATGTATGCAAAAAAATATATCAATATATAGACATATCTATGCATATGGAAATGCAATATATATACGCATGGTGCGTGATGGCCACACATGGAAGAAACAGTGCGTGAGTATCACGTGCTAAGATTTTCACCATGGTTCCACTTCGTCTAGATAGATCGACAACTGGGGAGTTGCGTGGTGGGGCACGTGCAGGCTGTTGGTCGTTACAGTGCAGTAGATCTAACCAAAACTGAGCTGATGGAAATGAGGGATTAAAAACACTAGCAAAGATTGAAACTTATACACAGACATGTACTAGAAAAGAAATGGAGAGGCTTCTCTTCGTGGAAACACTGATGAAAAAGAATTAGTAATTTTTTAAAAGAGAAGCAGGAGTTTCTCTTTCTAGAAAGAGGGAATCCAACATACTATGAATCTTTTAATTGATGCATCAAGCCATCGATATGAGTGAATTCTATGGTATTGTGAAATGATAAGCAGTCTTGTCTTGACCTTGTCCTCATAATGGGCCTTTGTTGCCTCACTTAGTCTTTGTGGTGCCCAAAGACTGCAGCCATGAAATCCATCCCAATGTCACACTCTCGTAAACTTATGGCGACCAAGCCCACAATCTCATCCATCTTTCTCCACCTTTTCCCTTATTTGTGCTGAAACTAACTTGTCATCACAAAGGCAAGACATTGATTAGTAGGCTATGCAAATCCGCTGCTGCAACATCATAATATACGTCATGTTATACCGTTTCTATAGCTTCTATTTTTGAAAAATTGAACAAGCCTAAGGTACACCATTCACGGTCATGATTCAGCGGTGCTTGGACTTTTGCACAGATATCTTGACCAATTTATTTACAGAAGACAGGTTAAAAATTGAAAAACACCTTACCAGATTAAATCTGTAGAAGAACAAAAGGGAAGCTGAAAAGAACACGTATAATGGAGAAGAAAATAGTTTGATTGGTAAAATTGAGCTATTTACTACTCAGAAAGCCATCAATGAGTCAAATTGCTCCCAAGAGAACCAGCACGGCCTACATTTCTTTACGTTGTCGCCATTATTGCTACATATAACTTATCATAACTGAGTTAACTTGAGGAGATCCTTAATGAATCGTATATTATTGGAATGGCTGTGAAACCCACTCTTCTCAATGATATCATTGCTCCTTCATTTCTCTTCTCAAACCATGCCCTTTGTGACCACCTGTTATCCTTGTAATGCCCCACTACAATACTAGAAGACCTAACATTCAATCTTGGGTGAAACTTAAAAAAACAAAAGCAATATGCCACCATTGGACCATTAGTTGTTCACGAAATAGTTCAAAGACATCTCATTACCCTTCTGCCAATCTTGGTATCAAATCGCTCATCCATCTCAATAGATCATGATAAGCTTACAATTGGAGAGAAAATTAGCCAATCCGAGTTAAATATTTATGAAACTTACATTTTATACAGTCTTTTTTCTCCCCCAAAAAAAAAACTATATAAAATGGTAATGTTCCGAGCATCCCTACTTTGAGCTTGAGACGTAGAATCTGTGCACGAAAAATTATGGAAATCTAAAATAGACATACCATGCCTTTAAGAATGGTTAATCATTGAGAATACATCAGTGAACAAAAGAAAAAAAGAAGAAGGTAGAAACACTTGAAGTCACTGCTTAAAGCTTCACACAACTATACAAACTTTATCTGCTCAACCAAGAAACATAGCAGTATCCAAAATGTCATGGATGCATTAATCATGAAGACATTTCCCATTTCCTCAGTATTTCATTTAAGTATATCATGTATCAAAATATATGGAACCATCTTGAATCCAACCTTTTGGGACCATCAAATCTACGAGTGAACATCACTGCAGGGGGAAGAGGAAGATCTTCATTTGTACAAAGATTGGAGGAACCCATACTAATATTTTTAGGGATGATAAAGTTAAATATGGGTAAAGATTGGAGGAACCCAGACTAATACTTTTAGGGACGATTAGTGTGGCGACCCCGACCCCCATGTAAGGAAAACACGGGAATCGAGACGCCGGGATGATGACAATACGGTCACACATCCCAACGAAAGTGCCAAGTGTGTGTACATGCAACAATGTACAATAACAACGCAGCGGATTAGTCAACTAAGTACTAGAATTTAAATACAATCTAAACATCAGTGAAGTTTAAAAGTAGTTATACAGTCATCCAAAATAAAATTTAACACATGTCCCGAAATACAAATAAGTAAAATAAGATAACTAAACAGTGATCCCAGATCACTCCTCGGGCGGAGCCGTCTCCTCAGGCTCGCCCTCTTCCTCCTCATCTGCATCAAAATCTGCGTTACCACAGAATGGTACCGCAGGTAAGTATAACCCAAAAAAAATATCAGGAATAAAATGCATTTAACGCAACCAACATGCATGCATATGATGAAATATGCATTTTCCTCAAAACATCATTTTCCCCGAAAATGATAATTTTCCAACACACGCCAAAATCCCATTTGGCTCAAAAATAATCCGTAAAAAATTTTCCCAGAAAATGATTTACACAAAATCCAACTCACACTATTTTCCCAGAAAATAGTCCATTTAATCCGTCATTACCCTATGCACCATGGCCTCCCCTAGGGACCATCCGCACGTCCTGGCTTCGTAGCGATGCCCAGTTCCGCGCCCAGCGCGTTCATGGCCGAGCACCCACTACGCAACGAGCGATGCCCAGTTCTGCGCCCAGCGCGTACATGGCCAGATATCCTCTAGTCCCCGCCAGTAGAAGGACCACGGAGTCGGCACGAATCTCTCGTCCGATCCCATTGTCGCCCAGCGACAATCCAGGGGACGTTACTCAGTTTTATTCCGCTCCCGAGTAACCAGAGGAGCTCCACCGAGATAATGCCCCATCTCGGCTTGGGGTTGTGATACGCACGCACCCAAATTCAATTCTCACATGAAAACCCAATTTTCATAAACACATGAACATGAATGCAATACACGAAAACCCAGTTTTCCTTTACAAACATGATCATGCATGAAATAATGATATGCACATATACCAACACAAATCCACATTCCTCAATAACCAATAACCAATCCAATCAAACCAACCCAAACAACTCCAATCATAAGTCCATCCGACCCCCGAATTCCTCGGACTCAGTCCGGCATGTCAAACAAATACAGTGAAAAGCGTTAGTGCAAAAATACATTAAATTCACAAGAATTCTTTGGAGAAATACTTACAGAGCAATATAGCAATTTCTGAAGGATCACGAAGCTGCAAGAGGCGGCAACACAGCAACAGAACAGTGTCAAATACACTGTGGCCGTGGGTCACAGATACCCACTTTTTAACGGAGACAAACGAAGACTAAAAAATGGTAGGGTAGGGCCTAGGGAGGTCGGTGAAGCCAATGGTAGTGGCGGTTTGCCGTGGGTGGCGGCGCAAATGGTGGTTTAAGGCCAAAAATGCCGAAATCGGAGATGGGCTTGGTTGTGCTTCACCGGTGACGGATCGGAGCCGGAGTTGGGTCCATTGGGTTGCCAAGAGGTCGGGGATGAAGTGGTGTGAAGATGAAGGTCGGAGGTGGCGCGACGGCGGCGCGCGAGCACAAGAACGCCGCGGCTTCAAGCCGTGCGTGGAGGAGAACGCCGGCGAGTTAGGGGCTGAGATTGATGGGGAAGGACGACCGGCGGGAGGGGAAGCTACTGGGCTGGGCGGTGCAGGCCACAGCGGCAGTGGGCTGGGGGTGAGCGACGGAACGCACGGGAGAGAGGGGGTTGCTGGGTCGTGCGGGAGAAGGGGAAAGCAGAGGGAGAAAAAGAAAAGGGGAAGAAAGAAAAGAAAGGGAAAAGAAAAGTGGGGAAAAAAAATGAGGTCCAATCCTCATAACTTGGGTCACAAAAATGATCTAACGGAAACGATTTCAAAATCACAAGTTAAATAAAATAATTTAAACGTAATGGTAAAGTCAAATTGAAACAATTAAATCCCACAGTAATTAATTAAATATGAAAAACAATTTAAATGCACAATAATAAATAAATATTAAGAAAGCACATAAAATATTAATTTTTCCCAATTAAAAATCCTAAAAATAATCCAATTAAAAATCCAATAATTTTAAAACGAGAATAATTTTTGAATAAAATAAAAATAATCATTCAATAAAAATACACTAAAATACGGGGTGTTACAATTAGGTTAAATATGGATACAGGGTAGAGGCAATACACAGACCAACAGACTACACAAAACTACTGACATGTCATAATGCCATGCGTACACCATTGAGCAGCTCAGATTCTTCAAAATGAATAAACAGAGGGTTTGAAAACTAGCCAGTATTATAAGTACCAAGTTTCAGCAGAGACATCTTGATCAAATTGAGGTCTGATATAGCGATAAGGTGCAACTTAAATAAGACATTACTAGATTAATTTATGAGCAAAAAGCCCGATCCCATTTCTTGGGATCAGCTACAAAACCTTCATCTGCTCATTATAGCGTTACAAAACATTCTTCACTTGAAAAACCCAGATACCACATCCTTGCCAAACTTACCTTCTGCGTTTTTAGCACCCTCAACTAAAGATTCTTTGATGAATGCCATGGCCTCCTTACCCATATCTAAATAGTCTTAGTCAACATTTTCAGACAATTCCCCTAATTAGTGGTACCTGAATCTTTTAGTTGATGCATCAAGCCATTGACATGAGCAAATTCTACGGTATTGTGAAATGATAAGCAGTCTTTTCTTGACCTTGTCCTCATAATGGGCCTTTATTGCCTTGCTTTGTCTTTGTGATGCCCAACTTATTGTACTAGTCCATACATCTGCAGCCATGAAGTCTATGCTAATGTCACACTTTCCATCTTTCTCCACCTCATCCCTTATTTGTGCTGAAACTAACTTGTCATCACAAAGGCAATACATTGATCAGTAGGCTACGCAAATATGCTGCTGCAGCATCATAATATATGTCATGTTATACCGCTTATATAGCTTCTATTCTTAAAAAATTGAATAAGCCTAAGGTGCACCATTCATGGTCATAATTCAGTGGTGCCTAGACTTTTGCAAAGATATCTCAACCAATCTATTTATAGAAGACAGGTTAAAAAATGAAAAACACCTTACCAGATTAAATCTGTTGAAGAACAAAAGGGAAGCCAAAAAGAACATATATAATGGGGAAGAAAATAGTTTGATTGGTATAATTGGAGCTCTGTACTACTCAGAAAGTCGTCAATGAGTCTCATTGCTCACAAGAGAACCAGCACGGCCTACATTTCTTTACGTTGTCTCCGTTATTGCTACATATAACTTCTCATAACTGAGTTAACTTGAGTAAATCCTTAATAAATCATATATTATTGGAACGACTATGAAACCCACTCTCTCAATGATACCATTGTTCCCGCATTTCTCTTCTCAAACCATGCCCTTTCCGTCCTCCTGTTATCCTTGTAATGCCCCACTGGAATACTAGAAGACCTAACATTCAATCTTGGGGAGACTTCAAAAAAAGAAAAATGCCACCATTGGTTTTCACGAAATAGCTAAAAGACATCTCATTACACTTCTGCCCATCTTTGTACCAAATCACTTGTCCATCTCAATAGCTCATGATAAGCACACAATTGGAGAGAAAATTAACCAATCCGAGTTAAATATTTATGAAATTTACATTTTATACAGTCTTTTTTCTTCCAAAATAAAAGCGAAATAATGATCCCTTGAATATACATAAAGCAAAAAATAAAAAATAAAAAATAATAAAAACAAAGAAAAAAAGAAAAAGAAAATAAACATGCAGTTTTTTGGCTAAATAAAAGAAAAATGCACAAACCAAACCAGGATTTCTGTTCAAATACTTATAGCGAGAGAATTGTTGATAAGAAAAGTTACAATAAGTAGAGCAAAGAAGGAAAAAACATGAGACTTAAAAGAGAGAGAGACAGATAGATCTGAGGCAAAGGGTGTCTTTGTGGGAATCTAATGTGGGGAATCCTCTTCAAGACATGTGCTTCTCCACCCATCATCTCCCTCTTCAACTGTACGTCTCTCTTTCTCTGATGCGATAGCAAAATTAATTTGTTTTTTTATTTTTTGAAATACTGGATAACATTTGTTTTTATTTTTATTTTTATTTTTTTGAAATATTGGATACCATTTGTTTTTGTTTTTTTTTTTGAAATATTGGATAACATTTGTTGTTTGATTTGTTTGGTTAGATCAATGTGACAATAAAAATTCATGGTACAAGAAAAATAATTAAAATTCATAGCTAAAAAAGCAAAAGACATAAAATTTTTATGAAAATAATAATTGTTTTCCTATCATTTTGAAAAAAAAGGAAGACTTTCGTAAAATATAGAAGTGGAAGGTATTGGGACACAAAGGGAATAGAACCTTCTCGTCGACTCCTAGCTCCTAGACTCCCTCCCATTCATTCCCTTAAGTTAGAGATCTATGTTTTTTTGCTCTTCCCACATCACCTCTTTTGGTAGTGCATGCCATAGACCCCAAATTTATGGTATGCCCTCACAAATGACCGATATAGGAATTTTAGTTTCCAGTTAAAATCTATTCTACCAAGGTACTCGAATGTGCTAAAAGCATTGTATCCTCCCATGTTCTCGAATGGAATGCGGCTCCCTTTTTGCCACCCCATTAATGGGATGAACTAACTTATAAGGTGATAAATCGCTGCAAATAATAAAGTGATTGGACCACAGACTTTAAATTATAAGTCAATGTTAAAATGCCGCAACGATTTTAAAATTGCAGGAAAAAAGTTACTTATTGCGGCGATTTTATTTCAATTTTTTATCTGATTCTTTATTTCACTTTAATTTGGTTATTTTAATGATCTGGTGGAGCAGGGGATGGGTTTACTTGGAGGACAGATGAAGAATTTGCAAGGGAAATACTGGCTGAAGTAAACCTCGTCATCATTCGTGGTCTCCAAGTAAACATAAGCTTTCATTAATCTATGTCTAAGAAACTCTTTGAACAAGAAACATACAGAAAAATGAATGAAATTGGAAGAAGTTTTGAAATCTATATATGATATATATGTTTATATGTTTTGAAATCTCCAAGTAGGTCATGTTTTGTTTGCCAAAACATACCCATTCTAATTTATCTGCAGGAATTCCCTCCATCAAGCAAGTTGGATAGTAAAATATATGGTGATCACGTTGGAGATTTCATTCATCAAGCAAGTTCCCGCCACTGTGCGACTCCGCTGCAGCTTCAGCTTCAGCTAGCCAAAAAACGCCGATGATCACGTTGGAAGGGTCACCTTCTCTGTCGGAGGCCCATTTACAACTCGAGGATCATCTAGAGATTTGCTCAGAAGCTTTACCGTGCCATGAACTGAGTTATGTTGTTCCAGAGTTTATAGGGGTAGGGGAGGATGTGGGAGATGACGAGGGGTTTTCTCAGGGAATTGATTGTGAGGTAGAACGGGTTCTTGAGACTCAGTTTCTCGTTAGTAATGCTGTGGTTGAATGGGAGGGTAGAAACTTATTTGGGAAAGAAGATAGGGGGTTGATTCCTAATATGAAGTGGGCTTCCAGTGAAGGAGCCTTTGCCGTTGAACTGTTTGCTACCAAATGAATCGAATGTATCAGATTGGATGCTTCAAAAGGTAAAAGATATGCATCATTGGATAGGTATGGATTGTGTGGGTTATGAAGAACAGTTTTTGGCTTTACTTATTGCGGGTCATTCACAGTCAAAGAAAGCTGGATCAAAAAAACAGCGGGAGCTTAAGTACCTAAAGTGGTCATTGAACTACGAAGGAAGCTCGAGTCGTGAAAGATCAAAAGGGAAGGGGCTTGCATATCCTTTATGAAGCCAAAAATTTTGTCTTGGAATGTTCGTGGGTTAAATGAGGCGAATAAGCGGCTTCGTATCAAAAATTTGTTGCGACAGTGGAGGGCGGACATTGTATGTTTACAAGAAACTAAGCTGAAAAGTGTTTCTAGAAGATTAATTCGAAGTGTTTGGAGTTGTACCTATGCGGATTGGGTCTTTCTTGCATCAAATGGGGCTTCGGGTGGAATTCTAGTGATGTGGGATAAAAGAATTGTTGAGAAATTGGAGGAGTTTGTGGGGGAGTATACCGTGGCATGCTCTTTTAAGAGTGTGGCTGATAATTTTGTGTGGGCTTTTGCTGGTGTATATTGTCCTAATATAGATAACGATAGACACTTATTATGGGAGGAACTTGCTGGGTAACACTAAACAAGCCAATAATGTAGAAGGTAACGCTATAACTGCTAGCAAGACATCAGAATTGAATACGATGATTGGCATGTGCTTACAACTAGACGATTTTATTGAAACATAGAGAAATCACTTACCTACAGATTACAAGGTAAAAAAAAAAAAGGGCATAAATTATACAAAAAAAGGCTTCGTAAAATATGTTAGTAAAAGAATAGGTGAATGTTATAATGAATGGAATCCATTTAGTTTTGTAAACTCTAAGAATTTCCATCTCACAAATAATGTGAAATCTCATTTATGATATTATAAAATATATTTATAACAATATAAAGAAATAAGTCCAATTCATTTTAAAAGAACCAACACTTAAGATCCTTACAAATTGCACGATCTTACTTATCATGGCTAAAGTGAGATTGATGATATTATTTGTAATAGATATATCAAGAAAAACCCAAATAGAGATTTATCAAAAATTATAATTGACCCTTTTAGAATAGATACAAATTATTATCAGAACTTCAAAAACTTTTTTCTTCCAAGGAGAATATGTGGGTGGCACTTATCAAAATGGGAAGAACTTCCATGAACCTGGATTATGATTAACTACAAGAATTTAGTGAGCTAGGGATCCCTAGCTCACGGAATTCTGATAACTAGTGAGCCTTCTAGCTTTTTACCATACTAGAGATCATTAGGAAAAGGGAAAAGATGGACAATACAAAAATTCATAAATTTAGTTTAGGCCTTAATTTATACGGAGTGTATGGAAAATTCATAAATTTATTTTTTAGATTTCTATATTAATCGCTGTGGCTTGTTAGTGAAAATATGGTAACTGTATCCAGCTTAACATGATTTTATAAAATAAAAGATCTGATATTGGGTTTTTGTAATGCCCCCTAGCTAGCACGATCCTTATAACTCGCCCCAATTCTGAAACAACTAGGGTTAATACAAGAGCATGATCCTTATTACTTGCAAGCATGCTCAATAATTTCTTGGCCTAAAAATTTTTAGATGTCCTATTATCAACTGATCTTGATGATCATGATGATCTATGTGTAAGGTAAAAAAGCAGGATGAGTTCTTTATTTAAACATTTGTTTTATTTTTTCAACCCGGCAAAATTCATTTGAAAGTAAGATATGTTCTTCATCAATGACGACATGACCATCAATTTTCAACATCAATTTTGCAGCACAACAACCTAAGGGGTAGAGCTAGACAAATAAAATGCAGAGATACCTGTACGGAAGATAACCCCTGGAGCCTCGGTCGACAATGCTGGACTATTAAAAAGATTAACTCCGAAATGAAAATTTCGGCACTGTGCAGGGATTTTGCAGAGGAAGGAAGGGTAGGGCCTAGCTTCCATGGGAAGAGAATCCAGTGAAGGAGTAAAAGCTACGTTCGTAGTCGAAAATGGGGAAAAAAACTCAAACTGAAGTAGCCAATGGGTGGAATTGTAGGTAGTCGAAAATGGAGAACCACGAACGAAGGGGAGAAGGGTGTGGGAAAATGGGCATCCATGAATGAGGGGAGGAGTTGAAGCAACGGAACCCCAAACGGAGATCAAGCCGTGCGCAACGTTAGGGTTCGTGGATTTTGAAGGTAGACGAAAATGCAGACAACATCATCGAAGGGAAGAAGGGTGTTGGGGGGAAATAATGAAAGGGTTTCTGTGATTTGGAGCCCCGGAAGGAATAACGACGTCAATTCCAGCGTCGTAATAAATTATTTTATATTGCGACAGAATACATCGTCGGCAAAGCACATAAAATCGTTGCAAATTTTTTTTCCTATGGTAGCTTTGCTGAAAAATCAAAGGTTGACTATAAAAGCCATCGGCGACTTAAAAATCGTTGCAAAGAAGGGATTATTGTGGCGATTTTTTTGCAACGATATTTTCAACTCACCGCAATAGATCGTTTTTCTTGCAGTGAGGTCCATAATTATTCGACACCTTTTGATTAATTCTTTTAACCAATCCGTTCTAAGTTTTGATTAATTCCTTGAAGGATGCGAGT
Source organism: Juglans regia (assembly GCF_001411555.2). NCBI lineage: Eukaryota > Viridiplantae > Streptophyta > Magnoliopsida > Fagales > Juglandaceae > Juglans > Juglans regia. The sequence goes on from NC_049913.1 coordinate 38,297,312, forward strand.
ATTTGAAAAGAAAAAAAAATTAATTGGAAACGAGCTCTACTCTTGAAGATTTATTAGTTCACAATTAAACAAAGTGAAAACTAGCCTGAAATTGTTATGGTAATATATATATTAACTATGAATTGAACTATGCTTATTCAAGTACATGGCATGCATTGTGAGAAGTTTTAATACTCGCATAAAAGTATCGGTTAAGAATCAAATAGGAGGGACTTAGATGATGGAAAGTCGTAGACATTCTCTCAAGTCAGATTTGAGCCATATATAACTTAAACTCCATCTTCACCAAATAATTTAATTATTAAATTCTTAGATGGTAAATACTAAATAGGATATATTTTGGGAGAAAATTATATCATTCTTTGTATTTGATATCTGTATATATAAATACAAGATTGTACAGAAACTACAAGATTTTAGGGATTGTAAAGCTGTACAACAATTACAAGAAATCAAGCATTTAATCGCTGCAGCTGGAGATCACGCAATCAAAGGTGTCAATCTTTCCAAATCTGATTTTTGTGCATTATCACTTATAAATACTAATAGAATAAAGTGAATTCATAATTGGATACGAACTCAGAACTTAATATATGACAAACAACCAATCAGAATAATTGAGTCACCACCATTAATGATTAATGGGTCATGCATTATGCGTTACAACTATACAATACAAAATGGGAATCTTGGTAGACATCACTAATGCAGTGTCTACCATAAGAGTACTAGTCAATATCGATTATATAGCTCATTCGGAACTACCAAATTTTATTCGAAACAAATATGATCATATCAAGTTCATATATAAGAAGAAACCTTGAATTCCTTTATGATCATTCCAGCATCAAAAGTAATAATGTTCAACTATAACATGATTTCAATATCTTCCAAACAAACTCCTAACACTTAAGCTAGTTTGGATGAAGAGATGAGATGAGATGATTTTAGATAAAAGATAAAAATTGAAAAAAATATTATTAGAATATTATTTTTTAATATTATTATTATTTTGAGATTTGAAAAAATTGTAATTATAAGATGATTTGACACTCTCTGAATCCAAACAGAGCCTAGTCTAATTCTGAGATAATGTCGAATAATTCTTGGCCTAAATGCGACATAGGCTTTAGCCGTGCATGGATTTTCGTTGGGCCTCAGGAGGCAAAAGGATTAGGAGGCATAATTAATTTATCTCCTAATTCTTCCAACATTTGAACCACAAGTTTCATGGATGTTATTTATATGGCCGAAAATAGTTATTTATTCCAGCTATGTTTCTAATCGACACAGAAATAACCCAAACAATAAAACATGTTTTTAGCGGCAATATTTACATCACCGGAAATAAAAATAGCCGCTAATGCTTAATTTTCTTGTAGCGACTATGAAAAGTGAGTGGATTTTTGATGGTATCTGAACAAATCTAGTTGCTTTGGCAATAGAGTGTATATTTCCAACTCATCTTCATCCAAGCCTGAGGCCGGGTTTATATATGTTACACATATGTTGACGAGTGCATGGGCTGTGGAGGACTTGTGCCAAGTAGAGCAAATATTTTGTGTTAATGTAAAAATGAGTGTGTTGGCATATTATTGTGAAAACATTTGTAAAATTGTGTTGTAATAAGTGTGAAGTGTGTCAAAGTGAAAAAGGGAGGGCCAACTAAATCCAAAGAGTTCGCTTAAGTCAGAGAGTTCGCTCGACATGGCTTGACATTTCACTCGAGCGAACTTCAAGTCAGAGAATTCGCTCGACATGGTTCGACACTTCCCTCGAGCTACATTCAAGTCAGAGAGTTCGCTTAATTCGGCTTGACACTTCGCTCGAGCAAACGTCAAGTCAAAGAGTTCGCTCGACATGGTTCAACACTTCGCTCGAGTTACATTCAAGTTAGAGAGTTCGCTTGACTCGGCTCGACACTTTGCTCGAGCGAACTTCAAGTCAGAGAGTTTGCTTGACATAGTTCGACACTTTGCTCGAGCTATATTCAAGGCAGAGAGTTCACTTAACTCGGCTCAACAATTCGCTTGAGCAAAATTCAAGTTCGCTTGACACTTCGCTCGAGCCAATGTTCTGAAAACCTAATTTCCTTAGATTTGAGCGCCTCTTTCTTTATATGTATAAAAGGGAACTTTTTGTTCTTTCTTGGGTGTGGAGAAATCAGAGCAAAAACATAGCCTCTCACCAAGAGTATTTGAGAGAAACTTTTCCTCCATTCAAAGTTGAATCTCTTGAAAAATATACTTTCACTAAATCACACTCAAGATAAAAAAAAATACCGTTGAGTCAATTGGAGTGGACGTGTTCCTACATCCCTTATTTCGATTTATGGAAATATACTCCATATGATCGGCAGTACACAGAAAACATGGTTTTGTTGAACTGTGAAAAGCGAGTGAATTCCCCAGGGTATCTAAACAAATCTACTTGCTTTGGCAATAGAGCGTATGCTTCCAACTCATCTTCATCCCAACCTGAGGCCGGGTTTAGATATGTGATATATAACCTAACGAACCCAGGGGATGTGGAGGACTTGTGCCAAGTAGAGCAAATATTCCCGACATCGTGGCCGTCAATCTGCAATCTGCTACCAGAAGACCCAAGTAGTATTTCCTGCACAGACTTACACAACCTATTGCTATACGGTTTTGAGCTTTCTTGGTGGACTGCTCCATATTATGGAAACTGCGGCATCTTCGAGTTTAGCGAATATCGTGGTTGCTGCAAAAGACGTACGGGTGAGTAAACACTACGGGATCCGATTTCTTATCAAGTAAACGATGAATGCAACTTTTACAGAGGTGACCGCTAACGTTATTTTTGTTTGTCAAACCAGGAATCCTTAGAATACCATTTCAGGTTTACGCAAGTGAGGTTAATTTTTATCTCAAAATTGATCAAGAATATATATACATATATATATATATATATATGTATGATCGAAATTAGCACAATGAAGATTTTGTTCTTTTCTTTGTCAAACCATTACTCCGTGCCCAAATTATGTATGGTGGTAAGGCTCATTTCTATCTCCAAGTGTAGGAATCACCACGTGCTTGGACATTTGTTGATCTCAAAATTTTGGCTTTGATTCGATCCTATACACTGAACTGGAAATGCATGAAAGGAAAAATGAATTAATTTATACTTCTAGAGAAATTAGATTGAACAAAAAGTTTGTATATACTAATTTGAAATTATTTTCAAGTCACCTTTTCGTTAATTATTTTTCATGGAAGCTAATTTATCATGTATATACTTTTTTAACTATTGTAGTTATTGAAGATAAAGTAACGCGGACAGCCCTCGGTAAGATCATCTAACTCCGTTTTTATTTTCTCTATTAAATTCTAATTTTCATGGGTGATCAGATATTCCTTTTTTCTTGTTGGGGTGTGGGGAGTGATATCATTCCCCTGAGTGAGTTTAATTTGCACAAGGGGCTACTTAATTTGATTTCCACTGTAAAAACTTCACTCAACAAAGACAGAGTTGAGAGAGAAATTTTTCTGGATTTCGATTTTCTGATGCCTCTAAATTAATTTGCACGAGGGGCTCCGGTCCCACATATAATAATAATCAAAGCCCAGCGATTCAATACATCGAAGTGGCTGAAGGGTTAGGCGAATTCCCCACTCTATTAAATTTACGGCAAAGAACAATTCTAAAATCACAAAAATCAACTGAATTCTTTACCTGATCATTCATTGCTCTTTGAAGCATGAAAAAAGTCTCAGCATTTGGCCAATCAGAAGAAATTTTTAAGGACAGTTACTTGAAAATTTTAAGAAAGTGCTTTGATTAGGAAGCCAATTAGTTCTATGTATGTATTAACTATATTTTCGACTTGATAAATTGCTGGGTTTTAATTCTGACTTTGTAAATGCTGATGTTATTCTTTTTCTTTGTCAAAGCAGGAAGGCATATCAATGATTTTATCGACAAGAATTTATATTCTTGGTATGATCGTACAGGTGAGGTTTGTATGATCTAAATGTTAGCAATATATACAAATTAAATAATCAAATTCACTTCTCAATTAAAGTTTTCGGGACAATTGATAATTTAGTATATAGTAACATGGTAAAGTTCGAAAGAAAACTGGATCAATACTTCAGCCATATGAATTACATATTAAAAAAATAAGAGAGAATGTGATTAAAAAAATACTTCAGCCATATGATTTACATATTAAAAGCTTTAGTCAGTACAGTAATTATTCTGTAGGTAGATCTTTGAAGAATGACAATAAACGCACGACGCACGACGATGGATAATATTCATGAAATTTACACCAAAAAAATAACAATTGCCAGCTTATAAATTACTACAATCTTGACACTAATGCAACATGATTAACATATTTGCTTTGCAAACGTTGGAAGGATTTGTTAGAAGAAACTCAGCTGACCAAGATCAAGGCTCAATTGACAAAGATAAAGGCTTGATCTCAGCCATTAATTCAGCCTCAGATGGAGGCCCGCATGCAGACCATGCTCAAGACAGCAAGAAAGTTGATGCTTTCCTTGTATAGATTTATTCTCTATTTAGTTTCCTTATCTAGATTTATTCTTATTGAATGTAATCTAATCACATTATTTCTTCCTATGTCTCAATCCCTACAATTATGGGAATTGGAACATCTGTATTTAAGCAGCTCTGCTGCATTGTAAAGAATTGGTGAAAATACAGTTTGCATTTTTATTTTCTTCTATAGTTTTTTTCATGGTATCAGAGCCCCTCGAGGGTTAATACCTTTTTCTGATCCTTTTCCTTTTAACATCATGTCAAACTCTGGTAATTCCTCCTCCTCTTCTACTCTATCTCTACCAAGTATCACTCATTTTATTTCTGTCAAACTAGATGGTAACAACTATCTAAATTGGGTATCACAGTTCCTACCTGTGTTGCGTAGTCATGATCTCATGGGTATTGTTGATGGCACTGAGCCATGCCCACCAAAGTTTCTCTCTGATAATTCAGGAAACTTGTCAACTGAGATCAACCCATTTTTTCTATCATGGCAAAAGAAGGATCAATACCTTCTTAGTTGGTTCAATACCACCTTGTCAGATAGTGTGTTGTCTTTAGTTTATGGCTTACACACTTCTAGGCAAGTTTGGACCTCTTTGGCAACTAGATTTGCCTCACAGTCTAGGTCCCGAATAGCCTACCTAAAAAGACAGCTTCAATCCTTGAGTCAGGGATCACAAACCTGTACTCAATACTTAGGACAAGCCAAAATCCTTGCTGATCAACTTACTGCAGCAAGAAAGGCAGTGGATGATGATGACCTTATTTCCTATGTCTTGGGTGGTCTCAATCCCACTTACACTGCCTTCATCACATCTTTTCACTTTGCCACTAGAGAGTCTATTATGGCCTTTGAAGACTTTCAAGCTGAGCTTTTAAACCATGAAATTCTTCTTGGGAATCAACAACAGCAGCAAACAAGTGACTCTGGTAACTTTGCCCTTTACTCACAAAAGCCCAAATCTTTTAACTACAAGGGAAAGAATCTTGGACGGCAGAGGCAACACTTTCATTCTAAGAAATCAGAAGGGCACAAGCCCAAGAATGAAACAAACCAGAGAGGACCTTGCCAAATCTGTGGAAAGATGGGACATCAAGCTCTAGACTGCTACCATAGGATGAACTATTCTTATCAAGGGAGGCATCCCCTTCTCAGTTGGCTGCAATGGCTGCAAGAATGAATTCTGTTGAACCAGAAGAACAACCCTGGTTTGCTGACAGTGGAGCAAACAATCATGTCACAACAGATTTAGAGAATCTCACTCTTCAAGAACAATTCAAGGGTGATGAAGAAGTTGCTGTAGGAAATGGTTCAGGTTTATCTATCCTAAACATTGGTTCCTCAACACTTTTTCATTCTCAAAAAACCTTTCAAGTTCAAAAATATTCTTCATTGTCCTAATGCAGCAGCCAATTTGCTTTCTATTCAGAAATTTTGTGTTGATAATAACTGTTGGTTTAAACTGACTGATACTCATTTTTTTGTGAAGGACAACATCACAGGGCAGACTCTCATGCAAGGACCAAGTAGAGATGGCCTCTATCCAATCAAACTTTCCAAGTCTATCAATAAAGTCAAGAAATTCACTAGCTTCCTTGGAGCCTCTGCAAATGCCAATATTTGGCATCGAAGACTAGGACATCCTGCTTCTCTAGTCTTAGATAAAATTAGAAAATTTGCTCACATTCCTGTCATTCAGTCTACTGAACATTCTGTCTTGTGTGAGGCCTATCAACTAGCCAAGGCCAAAAATCTTCCTTTTCCTGCTTCCACAATTGTAACCAATGAACCTTTGGAAATAATACATTCTGATTTGTGGACTTCTCCTGTTTTTTCTACAACTGGGTTTAAATACTATGTTGTGTTCATTGACAACTACTCAAGGTTCAATTGGATTTATCTTCTCAAGACAAAATCTGAGACCTTCGACAGTTTTGTGAAATTTAAATGCCAAGCTGAAAATCTTTTGTCTAAGAAAATTAAAAATTTTCAATCTGATGGTGGAGGTGAATTTCTTTCTACTCAATTCAAACAATTCCTCACTGCCAATGGGATCCACCATTGAATATCTTGTCCATATACTGCCCAACAAAATGGTCTTGCTGAAAGAAAGCATAGACACATAGTTGAGATGGGTCTTGCTCTCTTAGCTCAATCTAAATTGCCAAATACCTACTGGACAGATGCCTTCAACACCTCTGTTTACCTCATAAACAGATTGCCTAGCCTTGTGTTTAAAGATAACTGTCCATATACCAAACTGCTAAACAAAGTCCCTGATTATTCCTTTCTCAAAGTGTTTGGTTGCTGTTGCTATCCTCTTCTCAAACCTTATAACACCCACAAGCTTATGTACAGATCCAAAAAGTGCATATTCATAGGCTATTGCTCCAATTATTGAGGGTATAGATGTCTTGATCCCATGACAGGAAAAATTCTGACCAGCAGGAATGTCATCTTTGATGAGCACTCCTTTCCAGCACAGGATTGGAAACCATCTCTGCTCAAGTCTTCTGCACGAGACCTCCCTCAACAGGTTAGTACTTTACACTCAAATGATGTTATCTTACCTGTTTACCACACTACATCAACACAAAGTTCTGATGTCTCTGTTAATATTGCACCACCTGCTGAATCTGTTGATCCCTCTGTTGAACCACAAATGTCTCCCAACTTCAGTTCTCCTTTAGAACCACCTCAAGTTGAGGGACAAATGATTTCTACTGCCTGCTCCATACCAGAAACACTTCAAGTAGAGGACACAGCAGTCCCTACTGCACCCCCAATTGAGACCATAGTTGCTTCTACACATCCTATGACTACCAGGTCCAAGGATGGTTCTAGGAAAACTAAAGCATTTCCTGATTACAAAGTCTTTTCAGTCATCAAACACCCTCTCATGGCTTTGCATACAGTGACTCCTAATACCACCTTACCAACTACACCACATCTTTATTCTCAAGCCATCAAGTCACCCCACTGGATTCAAGCCATGCAAGAAGAGTTTGATGCTCTCTTATGCAATCACACTTGGACTTTGTGTCCAAGACCTCCCACCAAGAATGTCATTCATAATAAGTGGGTGTACAAAATAAAACAGAAAGCTGATGGATCTCTAGACAGATTTAAGGCTAGACTTGTAGCCAAAGGGTATGAGCAACAAGATGGGATTGACTACACTGAAACTTTCAGTCCAGTAGTCAAAGTGTCAACAATCAGAACAATCTTAGCAATCGCTGTTCATTACAATTGGCCATTGAGACAACTTGATGTCTCAAATGCATTTCTCCATGGGACACTTGAAGAGGAGGTTTATATGGAACAGCCAGCTGGTTTTAAAAATAAAAAAATATCCGAATCATGTTTGCAAGCTACACAAATCCATCTATGGCCTTAAACAGGCCCCTCGTGCCTGGTTCAACAAGCTTGCCACCACTTTAATTGCTTTTGGATTTCAAGAATCTAAAGTGGACTACTCTCTCTTTGTTTATCATTGTTCTGACATACACATATTTCTGCTAGTGTATGTAGATGACATAATTCTCACAGGAAATAATACTGCAGCAATGAGAGGTCTCATAAATTGTCTTAAGCAACATTTTGCAATGAAGGATCTTGGCTCTCTTAGCTTCTTTCTTGGGATACATGTTCAATAACTAACCAATGGGATGTTGTTATCACAGTCCAAGTATGCATTGGACCTTTTCTCTCGGTTCAAAATGACAGAAGCCAAACCAGCTAAAACCCCTATTCTAGCAGGCTCTCAGTTATCTAAGCATCATGGTGATCCATTGGAAAATGCCACTGAATATAGACAACTTGTTGGAGCTTTGCAATACCTCACTTTGACAAGACCAGACATAAGCTTCACTGTCAATCAGCTTTGTCAGTTTATGCACAATCCCTCCATAGTCCACTGGACAGCAGCCAAAAGAGTGCTACGGTATCTCAAAGGATCACTCAATCATGGCCTGTTATTCACTAAGGGATCACTCACTCTTAATGCATACAGTGACTCAGATTGGGCTGGTAACCCAGATGACAGAAGGTCAACAACTGGCTATGCCATATATCTAGGACCATGTCTAATCAGCTGGAATGCCAAGAAACAAACTGTGGTTTCTAAATCAAGTACATAAGCTGAATATCGATCTTTAGCACTTACCACAGCTGGAGTTTATTGGCTCAGGATGCTTCTAAAAGAACTGCAAGTGCCTCTCGGTACAGCTCCTACCCTATGGTGTGATAACTTAGGGGCACTGTCCTTGGCAACAAATCCAGTGTATCATGCAAGGACTAAACATATAGAGGTGGACTATCACTTTATTCGAGAGAAAGTTGTTAATAAAGACATCACAACCAGGTATCTCTCTACCATTGATCAAGTGGCAGACATATTCACTAAGGGACTTACTTCAGCACGATTTCTACTACTTAGAGACAAGCTGAGAGTGACCACCTCACCCATCAGCTTGCAGGGGGATGTTAGAAGAAATTCAGCTGACCAAGATCAAGGCTCAATTGACAAAGATAAAGGCTTGATCTCAGCCATTAATTCAGCCTCAGATGGAGGCCCGCATGCAGACCATGCTCAAGACAGCAAGACAGTTGATGCTTTCCTTGTATAGATTTATTCTCTATTTAGTTTCCTTATCTAGATTTATTCTTATTGAATGTAATCTAATCACATTATTTCTTCCTATGTCTTAATCCCTACAATTATGGGAACATCTGTATTTAAGCAGCTCTGCTGCATTGTAAAGAATTGGTGAAAATACAGTTTGCATTTTTATTTTCTTCTATAGTTTTTTTCAGGATTGACATACATATATACAAATGTAGTGCACTTTATTGGTTTTTACGTTGAATTGTCAAAGCATCATGTTCAAAAGATTTCTCAACAAATACATTTTTTTCGGAAGTATGGTACTTATAAATTACGAGAAAATGCATAATAGTACTGCTAAAGGAGTACTATCCTGTAGGATGTGAAAAGCAGATTTTGCATTTGATGAAATTTACACTGAAATTACTTTGTGCTTAATTAATAGAAGTGAAACAACACATACGTTTCCAACTAATTATGATCTATTTTGGTGATGCTTTTTCATAGGACTATACCATGGAGCAAAAATTATAATGGGGACCCCATTTGTGCTTGCATTCTTGATATATAAATGGCACAGGAGACATTTATCAGCGTTTGACATCATTGAAGAATTTTTACAAAATAACAATAATTTCATGCCAATAAGGTATTCGTACTCAGAAGTTAGAAAAATGACCAAAAATTTTAAGGATAAACTAGATGAAGGTGGCAATGGCATTGTCTTTAAGGGAACACTTCGAAGTGGCCTTCAAACTAAACCTATATAATCTTGATAAACATATACAGTTAGAGATGGAATCAAATACCAGTGTATGATGATTTACAAATAAATGCGGACTCCCTCTAAGAATCATAGAGGAAATCGTTCTTTACAAAACAATGCATACCTATAGTTTTGCACTTATTTTCCCGTTTTTCAATTTTAAAGTTTTGTTATCTAGAAAATAAGCTCGCTTTCACGAAATTTTCGAGAAGATTGTTAATGTCAACAAGGAAAGAAAGTAAACTTCTTCCATTTAAAAGACCGAGCATATTATATATTTTAACAGGCATGGTACCAACCTCACTGATTGATCGATTGCCATGTTGTAGAAGACGCATTGGCATAGGCTCATTTATGTATGTATGTATGTGTGTGTGTGTATATATATATATATATATATATATATTGTATAGTAACAAGTTTCATAGCAAATTCAAATTATCATTTCTTTTTTTTTTTTTTTTCAATTTTAGTATAGTTTATTCCCAAATACATAAAAGAAATCACCGATATGATCATTTAATCTTGAACAAGGAAAATTATTAAGTAGCTGCCAATTATCAAGTAGCCACAAAGTACGGCTATGTGATACACCCAACTTATTATGACATTTCATAACATTAAAACTGCTTGTATAAACATTAATTTCTTAAGACATGCATAGCATTTTAAGATATATTAAGAGTACCACTTGTCCATATTTTAAAACTATCTAATAATTACTTATAAAATAGTGAACATTTAATAGAAGTGGAGCATGATTGTGGTGCCCCCGACCCCCATGTAAGGAAACACGGGAATCGAGACGTCGAGATGATGACAACACGGTCACACATCCCAACGAAAGTGCCAAGTGTGTGTACATGCGACAGTGTACAATAACAACGCAGCGGATAATTAAGTCTACTAAGTACCAGAATTTAAATACAAGTAAACATCAGTAAAAGGATTTAAAAAGTTATACAGTCATCCCAAAATAAAGTTTAACACATGTCCCAAAATACAAATGAGTGATCTCAAATCACTACTCGGGCGGAGCCGACTCCTCAGGCTCACCCTCATCTTCATCTGCATCAAAATCTGCGTTACCACAAAATGGTACCGCACATAAGTATAACCCAAATAATCCTCAGGAATAAAATGCATTTAATGCAACCAACATGCATGCATATGAAGAAATATGCATTTTCCTCAAAACGTCATTTTCTCCGAAAATGATAATTTTCCAACACACGCCAAAATCCCATTTGGCTCAAAAACAATTCGTAAAATATTTTCCCAGAAAATGGTTTACACAAAATCCAACACACACTATTTTCCCAGAAAATAGCCAATTAATCCATTATTACCCTATGCACCATGGCCTCCCCTAGGGACCATTCGCACGTCCTGGCTTCGTAGCGATGCCCAGTTCCGCGCCCAGCGCGTTCATGGCCGAGCACCCACTACGCAACAAGCGATACCCAGTTCCGCGCCCAGCGCGTACATGGCCAGACATCCTCTAGTCCCCGCCAGCAGAAGGACCACGGAGTCGGCACGAATCTCTCTTCCGATCCCATTGTCGCCCAGCGACAATCCAGGAGACGTTACTCAGTATATTCCACTCCCGAGTAACCAGAGGAGCTCCACCGATATAATGCCCCATCTCGGCTTGGGGTCGTGATACACACGCACCCAAATTCCATTCTCACATGAAAACTCAGTTTTCATAAACACATGAACATGAATGCAATACACGAAAACCCAGTTTTCCTTTACAAACATGATCATGCATGATATCATGAAATGTACATGTACCGATACTAATCAACAACCATCAATAACCAACCCAATCAAATCCAACCAAACAACTCCAATCATCAATCCATCCGACCCCCGTACTCCTCGGATTCAGTCCGGCAAATCCAATCAACAGTTAAATACAGTGAAATGTGTTAGTGCAAAAATACATTAAATTCATAAGAATTCTTTGGAAAATACTTACAATGCTACATAGCAATTTCCGGAGGATCACGAAGCTGCAAGAAGTGGAAAAACAGCTGCAGGACATTGTAAAATACACTGTGGCTGTGGGTCACAGATACCCATATTTCAACGGAGACAAACGAAGACCCAAAAATGATAGGGTAGGGCGTAGAGATGTCGGTGAAGCTAGTGGTGGTGAAGGTTGGCCGTGGGTGGCGGCACAAGGGGTGGTTTAAGGCCAAAAATACCCAAAACGGAAATGTTGATGAATGTGCTTCACCGGTGACGGATCGGAGGTGGGGTTGGGTCCAATGGGTTGCCAAGAGGTCAAGGATGATGTGGTGTGAAGATGGTGGCCAATGGTGGTGCGACGGCGGCGCAGGGGCGGAAAGAGTGCCGCGGCTTCAATGGGCTCGTGGTGGCTAACGGCGGCGATGGAGGAGCTGGAAACGGAGGGAGGGGGTCGCCGGCCGATGGGAAAGCTGGGGAGCCGGGAGGTGTCGACCACCGCCGGCGCACGACGGCGGGCTGGGCGGACGAAGAATGACGCACGGGAGAGAGGGAGGGAGCTGGACGCGCGCGGGAAGAAGAAGAAATAAGGAGGAAAAGAAAAGAAAGAGAAAAGAAAAGGAGGAAAAGAAAAATAAAGGAAAAAGAAATGAGGTTTAATCCTCATAATTTGGGTCACAAAAATGATCTAATGGAAATGATTTAAAAACCTCAAGTTAAATAAAATAATTTAAACGTAATGGTAAAGTCAAATTGAAATAATTAAATCCCACAGTAATTAATTAAATATGAAAAGTAATTTAAATGCACAACAATAAATAAATATTAAGAAAGCACATAAAAATTAATTTTCACCAAATTAAAAATCCTAAAAATAACCCAATTAAAAATCCAACAATTTTAAAACAATAGAATAATTTTTGAATAAAATAAAAATAATCCTTCAATAAAAATACACTAAAATACGGGGTGTTACAATGATAAACTAAATATTGGTTTATTTGTATCCATGCTAAAAATAGGCAACTAAAATTAGGCGGCATAACTACAAACGAAGATCACGAAGACCATGAGAACAAACCTACTACAAAGTTTATGTTCATTTGACAAAATTAAACCTACTACGAAGACCATCCTTGTAATCATCTCCTTGGGTATTAGAAGGACCCAGAAACGGAGCTCACCATTTTGTTTTTTCTCTTTTCATTTTCTTTTGTGTTTAGTATATCTTATTTGATTCCAAAAATAGCAAAAAAAAAAAAAAAAAAAGGCTTTGTTGTGGACCTGTGGTGCGTTTTTCTTATTTAACTTGTGGTGCGTTTTTCTTTTTCGATGGACTTCTTTCTACTTTGGGCCTGCTTTTACTTTGTAAAACTAGTCAATCGGCCAGGGCTTTTGCTTGTGTGGTTCCTTGATAATATAGATTGCTACTGTTTATGATACAATGCTAATGGATGATTAAGAAAGATAGAAAGGGTATTGAAATTTGTAATATTTTTCATACACATTATAAATATCATGTCTGGCCAAGCTACAATTTGGTTTTCTAAACTTTAGCAGGCAATAAAAATAGAGTATCGGTATGGGCATAATTATTTTACAACTCTATAATACAATATTGATTCTTTTAAAATCAAAACAGAATTTAAAGAAATTTAAATTGTATAATTTTGGATAATAATATACTTATAATTATTCTTTTATAATTATTTTACAATCAATCAATACTACTATACCATTCCAGTAAAATTTAAATTTAAATTTAAATTTTCAATATTAGCCCCCACTTAATATAGAGTTGTAAATAAACTATTTTTCAATATTTTATCATGTAATTTTTTCCTAGTTATATATTGGTTCTATCCGTATTATATTTGATAGGGGTGAAAACCGACTGTATCGGCGCGGTTTTGGGGTAAAACCGACGCCGACAGATAGTTTATTTTTGGGGGAGGAAACCGGCCGAAACCGATCGATGGGGAGAAAAACACCGGCCGTCTCGACATCGGCAATTCTCTGGCGGTTCACGGTCGGTTCATCAGCGAGTTTCGTCTGAGAGAGTAGAGAGAGAGAGAGTGTCGCAGAGGAGAGAGAGAGGGGATGAAAAATGCGATGCGTCACTGGGAAGAAGACGCCCGAGGAAGAAGACGACCTAATTTCAAAATGACGCCGTTTGGTCTAAACCAAACGACGTCGTTCTACTTAATTTTTTTTTAATACGTTATGAATAAAACGACGCCGTTTGGTTTAATACCAAACGGCGTCGTTTCAGTTATGTTAAAACATAACTACAGACTTAAAACAACGCCGTTCCACTTAAACTTAAGTGGAACGACGTCGTTTTGAATACAGAATATATATAAAAAAATAACATTTCTTTAATCGGCCGGTTCAGCGGTTTGAAGCAGGTTCGAACCGACGCCGAACTGGCCGATATCGGTTTATACTATTTTCTGCCGCACGCCGACCGGTTCTTCACCGGTTTCGGCCGGTTCCGAGCTCCGGCGGCCGGTCTGAGTCGGTCTAGGTCGGTTTATCGGTTTTTTGTACAGCCCTAATATTTGATGATCCATTATCTAGAATGCTGCCTCCCTTAACAATTTTTCTTTCCTTAGGAGACTTTCTCATTTGTGGAATCTAAGATTTCTTACTAAATAATATTAGATACAGTTATGGAGTGTACAAGTACTGCACAATCATTTTAAAAAAGAGTGAGGTCTACCATTAAAAAATTAGATTTTTTTCATGTGGGTCTCCTATTTACTTATTTTTATAAAAAATACTGTGCAGCGTTTGTACACTCGCGACTGCAAATATCATTTTTCTTTCTTACCACATTTGCATTTTTTAAAATATAATATAAGAAAAACTAAGGCGGTACTTGGTAATGAAAAGTTTATACCTCTCTAAAAATCTATGTTATATTGTTTTTTCCTTATTTTTTGTATTTTTTTCTCTACTAGGTCAATAGGTAAAAAAATATCTCATATAATGCCTTTTGGTCACCAAATTTGTACAAGCTCCAAAACACTGCAGTCCCCAGGCAATGATCTACTACATGGGCCAAGAAATGGTTCTGTTGAACTAGCACGTGAGTCTCACACGGCACAAAAGTTGCACATGAGCTCCATGCGTCGTCGCTAAGAAATGAAGTTTTATAGAATTGCAAAAACAAAAAAAAATGAAGTTTTCTATATTGCAATATTTTGGTTTAAGCATGAGAAATGAAGTTTTATAGAATTGCAACAAAAATCAAGAAAAATGGCCTATGTGTGTTTTGGCTTTGATGAGTTTGTTATATATGGTTGTGATGTGTTTTAATTTTTTCTATTTAGATATTTAGATTTAGGACAAAACTTATAAGAGGAATATAATTTTTAGTGAGTTTTAGAGTTAGGATGTAAAATAGTCATTTTCCCACATATAGATAGGCCAAATGGTAATTTTACTCTAAGACTGTATTTTCATGTTTGTAAACTATTTGTGATGAAATTACTAAGGTTTAGAAATCCATACTTATAGTTTCTCGTGTTCCCGCATTTTACTCCTTAACGCGACAATCACTGTATATTGGCTTCTAAGTTACAGTTTGATTACTATGCATGTATATTGGTAAAGAAATTAGTGGATATGTACTTATGTAACTTATGTTATCTTATATGTCATGCTATGTCACATCATTACTTGTATGTCTGTTATATATTATATTTTGTCATGAAATAATTATTTGTTACACAATATATTTTGTCATGTAATGTTTCATGTTATATTCTGTTATGTAATGTTTATCTATTACATGTTATGCTATATTACAAAATTTCTATATGTTTCACGTTATGCCATGTCACGAAACATATGTTTATTTCACGTTATGCCAGACTCATCCAACCTGCGACCCGAGCCCCCAAACTCCGGCTCGCCTTGAACGAACTTCCCCATCAAGAGATCCTCCGAACCACCTAGGGCACTCCACACCTCTGGGATCGCGTACAGAGTGTGAACAATGGACATGGAGGAGGAGGAGGTCACCTCCACAACTATGGGCGTTCCGTCTACTTGAGGAACAACCCCTCCTACCCAGGGGCTCGCGGGATCCTGGTAGAGGGCCTATGGCATTTTGTCATTCGAGACCAAGTAAGACTTGATGTCGGGCTTAGGAGAGTGCCCCATCGCGGTGAAGGGATGGACACCCGATCTCCGGTACTTGGGGGGGGACCCTGGCTCAGTCTCCACGCGGTGAGCAAGGATCAAAGATGTTGGGGGAGATGGGGGAGCCACCCCCTGGCCGAGGGCTCGGCCTGAGCAGCTTCCTTTTCGACAAAAGTATCTTTAAAAGAAGGCAGGGACTCGACTGCCGGGAAGACCCCGCGATGAGTGGGATTCATGAAGGCATTGAGAAAGGTGGCGTTAAGGGTGAGGTCCTCCTGCTTATCATCATCATCACCAAAAGCAGCTAGCTACGGCGGGACCACAGGCTTCGCAAATGAAGGGTGAGGTGTGTCGGTGACTGGGACCTGACGAGAAGAGCTGGACGAGCCCCGATGGAAGGTGCCCAGCAAACCCCGTCAGGATCGAGTGAAGGGAGCTACCAGAGGTACTGCGAGGGACGCCCGATAGAGCCCATCGAGAAGCAGCACTGAATTCACTAAATAGGGATCCTGTAGAGGCCCAACATGATGAACTAGCCGGAGCCCCACGAGAGGAGCTCGGTGGAACAAAGCGGGAAGAGCTAGAGCGGTGAGGTTGAAGACCCCCAGTCCCCAACTCGGAAGTGACCCCAGCGTCACTATCGCCGGTCTGACGTTGTTTGCCCCGATTATCAGCCGCTGGAGGGGAAAACTAAGGCTTCCTTCCTGGGGAAGAAGGGATAAAGCCATATGATAGAATTGAAAATGAATACTTAAGCAGGGACGTAACTGACAGGAAGATGAAGTTAGCGAATAGTTTCCAAAATGAGTTGACGATGATTACTATTTGTTGTAAATGAGTTTCTACGAAGTCTTTGAAGAAGAATTAATAGTTTCCATGTTCATTCCTAAACCATGAGCTGCAACATCTGATGTAGTCATTATTGGATGCTTGCCACCTTTAAACTCTGAGAGGATCCAATCCGTTTCTGCTTGACTATTATCTCTAGTAATTGAGAGGGCTGGCCAACCATCCATGCGAAGATGTCGAGTGATGTGATCACATCCGTTTTTTCTATCCATGAACATCAGTATCTGATTGTCATGCATGATATCCTCTAGCAGCTTTTCCAATCTTGAAAATAAAGTTTATCAGTAAAATGAATGCAGTAGATCGTATAATAAGACTTCAAAATATCCATATGTACAAGAATACAAAGTAGTGTGGCCTAGTTGCTGCATTTATGATTCTTAGAAACAATGTCTAGATGCTAGGATATGATAAGATTAGCTTTCAAGTTCGGAGCAACAAAATCAGGCAGCCTAAAATACAGGGTAAATGATATATCATTATTGGCAATTTCATGCATTAAAAGTATAGAATAAAAACTGACGTTGAGGAAAAAAACTTTTAACAAGAAATCCCATCATAGTAACAAAATTCATTCAGAGGACTTTACTTTGTATGGGTTGTAAAGGAACTGCTTGGCATGTTTTTCAACTTCCTTAGGCCAGGTAGCACTATAGTATATAGTTTGACAATCTGCGCGAATCAACATAAAAACATTAGATATGAAGTAAAGGGCTGTTGCATTACCATTGATACATTCCAGTTCGGATATTTGAAATCTCTAATAGCCATATCATCATCAACCAGAACTGGAACTTTTGAAAGTAACTGCATCATATTCAAGAACACGTATTCTATTCATGATATGCATGGCCACCAACCCCACAGAGGAAAATGAACTCCATTCTTACTGAAGTAGGAGGATTCGAATCGGATGATGCTAAGTTGTAAGATTGCACGTTAACTATGCTGAAATACCTTGAGGTGATAGATCAGCGCAAAGATTGCAGGAAACCATGATCTTTCCTTGATTGAGATAGTTTTGGGCACATTTCAGTATTTTGGCCATAACTTTGGCTACGAGTATCATAATCATGCATATGATCCCAATTTGGAAAGCTCTTTTCGACGTGCACGTTGTGGTCAACTCAGCTACGCTCGGTGTGCATCTTTTTCAAGTCCAAAAGCCACTGTTTTCCCCTCTAAATCTCTATTTTTAGTTATTTTTTGCTTTTTATGGTATTATTTCATTTATCGTTTATAAAGTGAATATGAACCCGATTTAGGTCAGATTTTTGGCGGATTACTTCTTTTATTACGTATTTACTTTTGGTGTGATTATTAAGATTTTTCTATTTTTGATAAAATTCTGATATGGTCGATTTTCAACTATTACAGCCCGACTTGTGGGTTGATTTCGTCATTCTTGGATTTTGATAATTTTGAATTGAACATTAGAGTCGTTTTCTCTGTGTTTTGGGTGATTCTCTTGTCTTTCTTTTCTGTGAATTTTCTGTTGATACTAGCTTGTAGAATAATCACTATTCTGTCCGGCGTCACTTGCCTTTTAGATTTCATT
Source organism: Juglans regia (assembly GCF_001411555.2). NCBI lineage: Eukaryota > Viridiplantae > Streptophyta > Magnoliopsida > Fagales > Juglandaceae > Juglans > Juglans regia. The sequence continues at coordinate 38,315,751 of NC_049913.1, forward strand.
CATGAATTAACTTTGTTTATGTTGAAACAAATAGTTAATTTTTCTGCTTTATCCACGAGTAATAAGTTTGGATGCATACATGTAAGTAAAGCATGTATGGAAGGTAAAGGATTTCTGTGGGGTTCGATTAAGGCTAATATTGCTTGGGTGGGACTTCGCTTGCGTGCTAGTAAAAATATGAATGATGGTGATGAAAATGTGTTGGATTTTTTTCTCTATTCCTATTAAACCTGTTAAAAGACAGAGATCTTGTCTTGTGAAATGGATAAAACCGGTGTTGGGCTGGTTTAAATTAAATGTGGATGAGAGTTCTTTGGGTAATCCAAGTCGTATGGGTGAGGGTGGTTTAATTAGAGATGATAAGGGGAATCTTGGGCTTTTGCTAAAGAACTGGGGCATGGCTCTAATAATGAAGCTAAGCTCATTGCACTTTTCTATGGTATGCAATATTGTAAGGATTTGGCTATTCGAAGAGTGGAGATTGAATTAGACTCTTTGTTAGTGGTTCATTGGCTAGAAAAAGGGAGATGTGATATATGGTATCTTGAAGATTATTGGGAAAAGATACAAACTCTTCTTTCTACATACCTTGGAAGTTAAGGTAAGACATATTTATAGAGTAGGAAATGCAAGAGCAGATTTCTTGGCACGTTCGGCTTAGATCAGAAAAATGGTACGTTGAATAATTACAATGAAGTGCCTCATTTGTTAAAAGGGATTCTGAAAGTTGATAAAGTTGGTGTTCATGCTATTCGCCTATAGGCAGTCAATAAGGTGCTTATGGACAGAATAAGAATGTCAGTTTGCTTTGTTTTTTTTGTTTTTGTTTTATTTATTTATTTATTTATTTTATTTATTCAGGCTTGTTTACTTTTTTCCTGCATTGATGGTTATTTGTTTCAGGCTTGTTAGAATTTGTGTTTTTTGCTGGTTTTATTATGATTTTATTGTCTTGTTTTGACACTTGCTTTTGAGTTAGTTTATAGCGTTATGTCTTGTAAACCCCCAGGACACTTGCTTTTGCAAGAGTATGGACATTTTGTTTTGAATGTTCAAAGAAGAGTATGCGCGCAGTTGACATTTTAAATTGCAATATTTTGTTTTTGTAGAACGTTCTTAATAAGTTATAACACATATAAAAACAAGGTTGTTTTTTCAAGTGTTGTATTCTTCGGTGGAGCAAACATGGAAGCTATTCTAAAAAGTCTCATTGCTGTGTTTTTTAAGTCATGGAAAATGTGTCTACAGCATACGGCCTGGGAGTGCATGATAAACATACATGTCAAGCAATGCTTTGAAATTTGACAACTCACTCTTTGCATGTTCTACAACAATGGAAAACTGGAATGCCTTGTACCATACTTACAAAATGACAAATATGAAGTCCAAACCCACATACAATATATCATGCAAAAGCTGAAATTTCTATCAAAATTCACTACCTATTACTCGCGTTCATTGTTGTACTGCCACTCAGGTCTCTCTAAAGTGAAGTCCAACCTAGGATTTTAAATTTGATCTTTCGGAATTTGTTAATTGGGCACAATGAGCACTTACCTTCTAGGAGTTTAGAAACTTAAATCAGTTAATTTTTGGTGACAAAAGAACACAAATCCCTTCAAATGAAATGTTGGTGAGCGTACATATGGTATGTTGGGGCTGCATGTAATCATTTAGATAAGCACATTGTACCACTTAAAACTGAGATGGCTTGGGCGTTGGGAAGAAGCAAAAAAAATTTTCTCGTGATAATGTGAAGTGTGTTCTAAGAATGTCAAATTTTTTCAGAATTGAATGAGCATGATGCAAAGACAAAAGCATCACCCAAATCAAGAAAGCATGGTGTTTGCCTCAAGAAGTGAAGACTATCAAGCAATATTGGAATGGATAAGTCTGGTTAAGCAATTTTTGAAATAATTAGAATGGGACAGTAATCATGGATAAGTTTGGTTAACTAAGAGGGCTTTTTTATGTTGTTTAAAGGATGTCAATTGCATATCATGAGCCTATACTAATTCAGTAGATTGTTGAAGTGTATATTTCTTAAGCAAGCACTATTTTATGTAGGATAAAATATGTACTATGGTATTGGCTTGTTGATTATTTCATGGTTTTTCTTGAGAAGAAGAATAAAAATTATGAGAGGAAAAAATCATTTCCAAGAATAAAAATTGGCTTGTCCTCATTTCCAAGAAATCACTAAATTATCTCGATAGCTTTTATCAACCTCCATCACTGGAAAAGAGGAAAAAATGGTAAAAACATATCCATAAGAGCGAAGCCTAGACTTGCATTTTTGAAAATGGGAACACATCGAAGAAAATATTCTTTTCAAGGATTTAGGTTGAATGGATGTCTATATCATTATATATAATGGGGAAAAAGAAATCCACAATAAAGATAAAACATTCATGATTTTTGCTCTCAGATACAACAAACATGGAGGCCAGAAAAAAATCAAGAGAGAAATGGAGACAGGCAGTGAGAGAGAAAGCAGAAAAAGGAAGAAGAAAAATAGAACAAACAGTAAAACAGGGAAAGAACTAAAAAAACATGCTTTCAAATCAAGAAAGAACAAAACAGGTTCACAATCAAGATAGAAGATAACATTGAGAAGCAAGAAATAAAAAGAAGCCGACACTTTTTTTTAAATGGACACAGAAACACAATTCAAACAAAATAGGAGACATTTTACCAAAAAAAGAAAAAAAAAACATAACATCCCCATGTGAGAATCCAAACACTCCATGTTGCACCAAAAAATATAGAAGTGGAACAATCCTGGTATGAAGAAAGCATATGGAACTCAATTCCACATAGAAATCACCTCTGAAAATCAAAGATTAAAACACAGACATAGATTAGTAGCAGAACAACCTATCAAAGGAAAACTCAGGGCATTCTTTCTGTTTATCAAAACTATTCAATGTCACTTGCACAAATATTCAAACTTAGAAGCCAAACACCAATGCTATGAGAGCTTAAACTTTCATTTGCGACTTTCCATTCTAATGCCTACTGAATTCCCCTGGGTAGTATCCAAATCAAGAAGATTCATACAATCACCCGTACACACTCAATCTAGTGGTCAGAGAAACACAACTATCCAAAAAGACAACAATAAATGTAAGGAAAAGATAAATTTCCTTTTCTAAGAACAACCAACACATGTCAACGTTCATGATTTACAGCCACAAAACTTCTAAACCAAATATTGATAAATCTTAGATTTCAATCGATTATCACCCTTTGATTGGCGGCCTCCCATGCTTGGCATTCCAGGGAAAAAGAAACCCAGTTCTGGAGAAACCAAATAAACTAACAATAAAGATAAAACATTACATCCACAAACAAGAAATAAAAATCCTAAATGCAGAATGTTTTCACAATTTCTCCTCTCAGATACAACATACATCAAGACAATAAAATAGAACCATAGTTTATCTGCTCTATAGACTAAAAGAAATAATAATCAAATAATTTGTAGGCATCCAATAAAAAAAGAATTGCTCTAGAAACCCCAAAATAAGAACTTCATTCATTTAGAAGAAAATCACTTGCCCAACCACTGATTTATTAGATAATTTCTTTGCATGCCACCCCTAATGTTCCTTGTTTCCATGCCGGGATTTAATACATCTTGCTCCTATCCAAGTTTGTCCAAAGTCCCAGAAAACCGAGAACTCAATGGACAATTAATACACTCATGGAGGCAGAACAATGCAAATTGTACATTTACATGCAAGACATAACGCAAGTTTCACTCAGCATCAAGCGTAAATTTATTGACATAGTCTTCTATCAATCTAGATATAAGAGGCAGCAAAGAAATGAAAAGCAGTTTCAATCAATACAAAGCTACAGCTCTTCAAACGGGAAAACGTATTGGCGAAAGATACTGTTGTGAAAAACGATGATAATAAAGAAAAAATAAACACAAGAGAACAAGCAATCACACATGATACAGTATTTACGTGGTTCGGAAAATTCCCTACGATTACGGGAGCTGCAGAGGATTTTTATTTCTTGAGGAATCGCAATACAATAGTGTGTGGGGCGACTAGTATTCACTTTGTACGGTCACAAGTCAAAACAAAACATTATTTATATGTCATGCGGTGGAAACCCTAAAGAATTCAGAAATAGTGATGTTCGCTTAATAGGCGTGTTGATCCCGCATCGAGCAAACATGTTTCTCACAATCTCTTGAGCAATGTGTCAAGCGGCTCATCAAGCGAATTCTCTGACTTCCCTCCGCTCGAGCGGTCTATCGAGCGGTGTCAAGCAAACTCTCTGACTTGCCTTTGCTTGAGCAATCTGTCGAGTTGTCTCAAGCGAGCTCTTTGACTTGTCTGCGCTCGAGTGGCTAGAGACTCCACTCGAGCGGTGTGGACCAGACTCCACAATACTCAACAATTCTCCCACTTGGAGACTAGTACACTCACAATATCGCCCTCTGTCTCAAACATGATATCATCCACCTCTGCAACTCACTGCCCTTGTCTTCATGTTAGAAGACTAACTAAAGTTGCGCATAACTTCAGTTTCTCAAGTGTAATACCCTTTGTCAACATATCAGCATGGATCTTACTTCTACAAATTCTCTCAAGTAACAACTGTCCGTCATCTAACAATGATTGTATAAAGTGATACCTGATCTGAATGTACTTAGTCCTGGAATGAAACGCTGGGTTTTTGGCAAAGAATATGGCAGTCTGACTATCACTGTAGAGAGTGTCATTCTCATTCTTTTTACCCAATTCCTCCAAGAAGCCCTGTAGCCAAACCATCTCATTTGCAGCTTCTGAAACTGCAATATACTCAGCTTCTATAGTAGACAAAAAAACTGTCTTCTGTAGATTGGAACCCCATGAAACTGCAGTACCACCCAGAGTGTAAACAAACCCTGTTGTACTCTTTCTGCTATCAGTATCTCCAGCTAAATTAGCATCAACATAGCCCTGCACCTTTAAGCCCTCTCCTGAGAAACACAAGCACGTTTCTAAGAAGCCTTTTAGGTACGTCAGAATCCACTTCACTGCTTCCTAATGTTGTTTTCCCGAGTTACTCATGTATCTACTCACAACTCTCACTGCATGGACAATATTTGGTCTAATGCAAACCATAACACACATAAGTGTACCAATGGCTGAGGCATAAGGAACTTTACTCATATAATCTTGTTCCTCTTCTGACTTTGGTGACTGATCCTTACTAAGTCTGAAGTGAATGCCTAAGGGTGTGCTAACTGGCTTGGCCTTGTCCATATTGAACTTGTTGAGTACGTTTTTCACGTTTTTCAAATCATTGGCATGAGAATTGTCAGAGACAGAGTCAGAGGCACTGAGAAACACAAGCACGTTTCTAAGAAGCCTTTTAGGTACCTCAGAATCCACTTCACTGCTTCCTAATGTTGTTTTCTCGGGTTACTCATGTATCTACTCACAACTTTCACTGCATGGGCAATATCTGGTCTAGTGCAAACCATAGCATACATAAGTGAACCAATGACTGAGGCATAAGGAACTTTACTCATATAATCTTGTTCTCTTCTGACTTTGGTGACTGATCCTTGCTAAGTCTGAAGTGACTACCCAAGGGTGTGCTAACTGGCTTGGCCTTGTCTATATTGAACTTGCTGAGTACGTTTTTCATATACTCAGTCAGCGAGAGTCTCAATGTGCCTCTGACTCTGTCTCTGACAATTCTCATGCCAATGATTTGCTTTGCAGCTCCCAAATCTTTCATTGCGAAGTGCTCTGACATCTGCTTCTTCAGATTATTAATCTCATCAATACTAGCCTCTGCAATAAGCATGTCATCCACATATAGCAACAGAATAATGTAAGAATTGTTAAACTGCTTGACATAGCAACAGTGATTTGCCTGACATCTGATATACCCTGCACTGCACATAAAACTATCACATTTCTTGTACCACTGTCTAGGAGCTTGTTTCAAGCCATACAAGCTCTTATTCAGTCTGCAAACTGAACCTTCCTTTCCATGTACTACAAATCCCTCAGGTTGATGCATGTAGATGTCTTCTTCAAGGTCTGCATGAAGAAAAGTTGTCTTCACATCTAATTGCTCAAGAAATAAATCTTTAGTAGCAACCATAGCCAGTACTAATGTGATGGTTGTGATCTTACCACAGGAGAAAAGATCTCAGAGTAATCAATACGATGCTTCTGCTGAAATCCTTTTACAACAAGTCTGGCCTTGTACATCTTATTGCCATCATGCTCAGTTTTCACCCGGTACACCCACTTGTTGTGTAATGCCTTATTCCCTGATGGAAGTTTTGTCAACTTCCTGTCCGATTTCCTAGCAAGAAATCCATCTCATCCTTCATGGCTAGCTCCCACTTGCTAGAATTTTCATCTTGCAAGGTTTCTTGGTAACTCTGCCGTTCTCCACCATTTATCAATAGAATATAATTCAAAGTAGGTGAGAAAAGTTGTGGACGACGAATAGTCCTAATTAACCTATGAACTACAGCTGTAGGAGTGGACGGCTCTAGATCTAACTGCAGAATAATAGGAATGGGTGTACTGGATCCACTCTCCCTGTCACACATATCTCTGCACTGCATTGTGGTTCTAGTAGGTCATCCAAACTCACAAATTCAGACTCCTGAGGAGCTGCTTCAGCAACTGTACTAGACTTGATCTTGTACACAATATTTTCATTGAAAATCACATTCCTGCTTCTTATAATCTTCCGACCCTGATTATCCCAGAAACGATAGCCAAATGGCTCATCTCCATAGTCAATAAAATAGCATTTCCTTGACTTAGCCTCAAGTTTACTACGAGCATCATAATCAATAAGAACATAAGAAAGACATCGAAAAGTTTTAAGGTGAGAAAATTTGACTTCTTTCTCACTCCAGGTCTCGTCATGCAATCCACAATCCAACATAACTGATGGCCCTCTGTTTGTCAAGTAAACTGCAGTGCTGATTGCATCTGCCCAGAAAGTAGGTGGTGGCCTAGCGTCAGTCTCATGCTTCTAGCATGTTCATTTATGATTCTCTTCATACGTTCAACAACTCCATTTTGATGTGGTGTCCTAGGAATGGTTTTCTCCATTTTGATACCCTTAGCTGCACAGTATTCCTTGAACCCACCATAATATACTCACCACGATTATCAGACCTCAAATATTTCAGCTTCAAGTCTGTCTCTGTCTCAACTATGACCTTCCAAATTTTGAACACATTAAATACATCAGATTTATGCTTCAAAAAATAGACTCATACATTTATGATGTGGTCATCAATGAACGTGACATAATAACGAGAACCTCCAAGGGATGCCACTGGGGAAGGTCCCCACACATCTGTGTGTAAAAGATCCTGTTTTCCTGTCTTCAGTGTTCTGCCACTCTTCAAGAAACTGACATTCTTTTGTCTTCCCATAATGCAACTCTCACACATATTGAGATCAACTGACTTCAACTCTGGTAGCTTGCCTCTAGACAAAAGTTCTTTCATGCCCTTTTGACTCATATGGCCAAGCCTGTAATGCCATAAATCTGATGTGCTTTCTGTAACAGTAGTAGCAATAGTATTATTCAAATTAGTCGTCATATAAAGTGTACCAGTTTTCTTACCCCGAGCCAGTACCAATGCCCCTTTGTTCAGTGTTTTTAACTTCATATCGTACCGGCCGGTATGGCTGAAATTTTCCATACCGGTACAAATATCATATGTGTTTCGTACCAATATTTCAGCCTTTAATTTTTTTTTTCATTTTTTCAAACTACAAGCTTATTTTTTTACTCACAATTCAGATTAGGCTACTTATAATTTATATATATATGCATTTATATATAATTTATTCATATATAGACTATTATTTTGGAATATAATTTATATTTATTTATATATATAATTTATTCATATATCGACTATCCCAAAACAGTATTGATATCGAAATATTTCATGCTAGTGCCTTAGCCTGTACAGCATCCGGTACGCTATTCAAAACATTGCCTTTGGTGACCTTCCAGGTGCTATCTGATAACACCACTAAATGGTCATAATCATCGAGCTGCCCAACAGAAATGAGATTCTTCTTCAACTCAAGAATGTCTCTGACCTTCTGCAAGGTCCATTTGTTCTTGTTAGGGAGTGTAATGTCAATATCTCTCATCTCTACTATATTCAAAGCCTCTCCATCAGTCAGATACACCTTCCCAAAATCACCTGCAACATAGTTCTGCATTATCTCACGATGAGAAAATGTATGGAAGGAAGCCCCTGAATCAAGTATCCAGTCATCAACTGGACTATGAATTGCAAGCAATAGTGCATCATTTACTTCTTCAGTTATCACATTAGCACTATCATTCTCAGTCTTCTTGAGATTTCTACAGTTTTTCTTTATGTGGCTAGTCTTGCCACATTTCCAACAAGAGGATGTGGGAGCAGAGAAGGGAAAGTGGCTTTGAGGAAAGTTTGAAGAAGAAGGAACATGAGGGTTTCGGGTGTGTAGAGGCATACATGGTAGGAATGAAGGGGAAATGAGGGCTTAAATAGGGAAGTGGGTGGCGATTGGTATTCTGCAGGCAACGAAGTGACTGTGGGTCAGAAATCGAAGGGACATGACAATTCTCGGGAAAAGTACTAGGTGACGAGATGGCACCAACTACCACCATTTGGGCATATGGTCGGCACGGCCCAATTTGGGCACTATACTTTGGCAGGAAATTTGTCGATGGGACAACTTCGAGTAGAAGATTTGGAGTAACCTCCCCTTCCCCAAATCTATATAGGGTAGCTATAATGTCGTGAGGTCGTTTCTAGTGCTCCAAACTGCCGACGCTCTCCCAAGAAATCAAATAGCTAGGAGACACGCACGTGTATGCCGCACTTCCACCCCGACTCCACGCATGGACGAGAAGCAACGGTTAAGCTGCCAAGACTTTAATACAGCAGAAGAAAGGTCGCAAGTATGAGAGAACTTTTCTCTTCTTCTTTTTTTTTTTCAATTCGTAACCTACAAATATGTTAGGAATTCATGGAGTACTGTAAGGGGAGTAATCCCCTAGACCGGGGCGGAATCGAACAGGTTTGGCCAAGGTCACTTGAGTAACATGGGCTGAGACTAGACCGAAGATGGCCAGGCCGACCCAGAAGCCCCATAGCGTGAAAAGATAGAAAATGCGCCTTGATCATGGAGCCCAGTCATAAGTATGGATTGCTCCTAACCACCCACGATCAAGGCGCCAGGGTCAAATCGAGGTGTGTTAGGAAGGACCCTGACACCTAGGCGCTAAAAGAAGTGTAGACGGAAACACTGACAACTCAGAAGTAGGGTGTCAGGGACAACCCCTGCACTTGAGTACTGATGGCGAGCTTGCCTAACCATGGCCACACTGCATTAAATGGAAGACAACGCCAAGCACATCACAACCTAGACTGAGGTGTTAGTGGTCGCCACGATTAGGCGTGGGGCCTTGCCACTTGACAAAAGGCTGACACAAAACACGACGGGAAGGGATGTGGCGACACCCCCACGACTCTGTTGATAGGTACAAACAACACCTTCTCAAGTCCCTACGTCAGAAGATCACATTAACCAGGTATATAAATACTCCCACATACCCTCTGGGGGGGCTCTCTCTAATTGAATGTTTTTTCTCCTACACTTGCTTTGCCACCCCCTCCCAATAACTGACTTAGGCATCGGAGGTACCACGACATCCCGAATCCCTCATTCTCTATCTCAACAAGATCCAAACCGAGCTTAGCAGGGCAGAGCTGCCCAGACTGTGAAACACTACATCAACAAGATCTATGTTTTCCTCTTCCCACATCACCTCTTTTGGTAGTGCAATGTCATAGACCCCAAATTTGTGGTATGCACTCACAAATGACTGATTCTTTCATTCTAGGTAACATTTATGTTTAGGTATTTGGAATGGAAGATAGTTGGTCAACACAGAATCTTAAAGGCTTTGAAATAGGAATTTTAGTTTTCAGTTAAGATCCATTCTGCCATGGTACTCAAATAATTCAATTTTTAAGTTTAGTTCTAATTCTAGTTTTATTTACTTTTAATTACTTAAGTTAGAGAAATTCTATTTACAATCCTGTCCCATTGATGAATGGGGGTAAAAAGAGAAAAATTACCATTTTAAAAATGATATTATTGTAATTTTAATATTTTTTAAACATAACTGGCATGAGAAGTCTTCATTTGGAGACTGTATGCATAATAACTCCTTAATGTAATTCTTCAAACTGTACAAATATATAGGTAAATGTATATATATATATATATATATATATATATCTAACCAGACATATATTTATATTTGGCAAAAAAAATCCTTTATACCAGTGTCAATTTCTAAAAGGTAGAGAGCTTTTTGTACACATCCTATAAAATTGAACAAACTAAAACTTTATCTTTTTCTTTTTCAAGATATTTATATGCAAACTATTCTTTAGAGATTTTAATATGGATAAGCTGGAGAAATGAGTTATGATCATGGTCATACCTTAGCAGTTGATGATGGCCCATCACTAGCCTAAACCCACATCAATATGGCTCATGGCACAGAGAATAAGACCACACACCAAAAGAGCGTGGAAAACCTCAAAGCATGTTGCTTCTCACTCACTCTCAAAGCCCAACCCCCAATAATGGGCTTCACTACTCTATAGAAATAAAATTGATGGGCTTAGTTACTTAACACTTTCCAAGAGTATTAAAGTTAAGGGGTTGGAGACCCATATAGTTGTCCTTATCTCTTTCAATTATTTAAATGAACTTATTAATATTTTTTGGATTAAACCTAATTTTGATAGCCGCCAACCTTAGTTTTTAAATAGAGTTTTATATGTTTACCATATTGAGCAAAGAATAATAAAATAAAAACTTTAAAAATATGTATGAAACATATTCTTCTATTAAAATTATTTGTAATAGTCTTGTCTTTCATTCTGCTCCAAGCACCTCTATTCTTGTCTCCACTTTGTCCAATTAGAAAAGTACAATATATATATTTTTTAAAATCTGATCGCTAAAAAGTGATTAATTTTTCTTAAAAAAATTAAATATTAAAAATATGAAAACAAGAATAATAGAAAAAGAAAAAAAATTATGATTTTTTAAAAGAAGGAAATGAGAATATTTATATAATCAAACTATGATTTCTTGTGGGTGAGTGTATGAACCTTGTGAGACTCTCCTAATTATGGTTTAATTATGGTGAGCTTTCTGTAATATTGCATGCATGATTTAGGCCTACATGCATATATTTGCAACTGCCTCTTCATATATTTTTCATCTGTGAGCGATGCTTAATTAATTCAACGTACGTACCCAAGCCCACCCTATCTCTTTATGCAAATTTGTATGTTATTTATCAATTAGCAATGGACAAGTACAATTTTCACTACATGAGCTGCATGGGTGCACGATTCATTTTCTTAAACTTGACCGATTTATTTATATATTTTTAGCAATAATGCTAGTAATATTCATTTTTTCCGAAACATAAATAAACAGTACTTTATAATTTCCTGATCAATGATTTCAAAATAATTATTGAAAGTTGATTTATTCGATATAAATAGAACTGTATTGAACTTATAGAACTGTAATATGGCCAATTACGTACAGTGAATACAATTAATATTGATGAAGTGTTGGGTAAAATTAATAGTTCTGTTGGTAGATGATTTTAATAATGCAATGCGTGTGAGGTCTGTTGGAATAGTGCTGTCATATTAATGTCAAGGAACTTTGGGCCAGGCCGTATCGGGAGACAATATATTAATTATAGAGAAAAGATATTTACAACTGTGAATTGCGTAACCGTCGCGTAATCGCTTTGAAAAAAATGAATAAAACATGGGACCCACATGAAAAAAATTAATTTTTTAATAGTGGACCCCACTCTTTTTCAAAGCGATTACGCGGCAGTTACGCACTTCACGATTGTATATAGAATTACTCTTAATTATAGTGGTCGACCCAGGCCATCTTCTATGGGACGTTCATATCAACATCTATGCGTAAAGGTGCTCAATTTCCAAGTCGTGCATTGATTTTGCAGGTTGTGAGCGTGAAGAAGATCATCAGCAACAGTAATGAGTATGTTTTCTACTAGAGAACAACTTTTCAAACAGGATGAGTGTTAACAAGATATTTACACCCTCCAACAATATTGTGACAAGTATGCTATTTTTATAAAAGACAAATAGAACTGATTGTAGGCAAGTTCTCTCATATACCTTCTCCTTGGCTTTTTCCCTCTCTCTCCTCAGCACGGCATATTTTGGTCCCTCTCTATTTCTACCATATAAGAATTCTTCATTTTGATCTTATGAAAGTTTCATTTTTATTTATATTTTTTTTATATAAATAAGACAAAATATAATCAGTATAGACCAATTCACAACAAAAATTACAAAAAAAATAAAATAAAATAAGGTCAAAATGAAAACTTTTTGTGTAAATAATCAAGGATGGAAAAGATATACCAGTAGGGACAAACCCAAATCTGAAATTTTTTCGCACATCTAGAAAATATCAATCACTCTTGCTGCAATTCTATTAGAGAAACCCATTAAAACTCACAACTACTTTCTATTCATTCTTTAATTTATTCGATGTTATTTTCTTGAATCTCTGGCAAGGATGTTGCATTGTGTGGACATGAGAGAGAGATAAGGATGAAAATACCAGTTGCTTTGAGTAGAGAGAGGGACGAAAATTATTGAGGAGAGAGAGAGAGAGAGAGAGGGGAAGGGAGAAAAAGAGAGCAACAAAGTAGGGGTGGGCAGCGGGGCCCCGTTCCCTGCTGACCCGCCCCGTTCGCCCCGCCCCCGCACATGCGGGGCGGGGGATCCGGCCCGCTAAAGCGGGGTGCGGGGCGCCCCGCCCGCACCCCATGGAAGATGCGGAGGCGGGGGGCGGATGGGGCGAGGCCCCTCCCCGCTTGAATATATATATATATATAATATAATTAAAATTATATATATATATATATAAAAAAAAAACAAATAAGTAGAGTGAAACGGCGCCGTTTTGTTACAGACAAAACGGTGCCGTTTCACTTAGGTCCGTCTGATAAGTGCCGTGCCGCCCCTCAAGTCTCAACTAATAGTGAAACGGCGCCGTTTCACTATTAGTTAAGGTCCCCCCCCTTCCCCGCGTCTGCTTCCCATTTCTCATTTCTGCATTCTCCTTCTCCGCTTCTCGAACTCTCTCCTCTCTCACTCTCCGTTCTCACTCTCTGTCTCTGAGTCTCTCGCCGATCTCTCACGTTCTCACTCTCTGACTCAGTCTCGCACTCGCATCCACAAGCCTCTCTCTCTCTCAGTCGAATCTCCGTCTCGCACGAGCAGCACCACCGCTGCCACTTCTCCGTCTCCGTCTCTCACTGGGATTTCGCCGCCACTCAAAGGTAAGAAATCCGAAACCCATTCTTTCTTTTTTTTTGTTTTGGATTGGAGATTGGAGGAAGGTTGGGTTGAATCGGAGATGGAGGATGGGAAATTTGTGAATTTGTGTGCTGTGGAGAATTTTGTTTGTGTGTTTGATTCGTCTGTTTCTTTGTACTTGTGTGTTTGTTTTTGTTTGTAGATTGGAACCCTAAATCAATTTAGGGTTCCAATCCGAAATTGTGTGCTTCAAATTTAGGGGTTTCAATTGAAACCCCCTCAAGTTGAGGGGTTTCGGATTGAACCCCTAAAATTGAGGGGGTTTCAATCCGAAACCCCAATTTAAGTTTGGGGTTTCAATTGAAACCCCTAACTCAATTTAGGGGTTTCAATTGAAACCCCAAACTCAATTGAGGGGGTTTCAATCCGAAACCCCAAATCAGTTTGGGGTTTCAATTGAAACCCCTAAAATTGAGGGGGTTTCAATCCGAAACCCCAATTTCAGTTTGGGGTTTCAATTGAAACCCCTAACTCAATTGAAACCCCTTACTCAATTTAGGGGTTTATGTTTAGAATTATGTCGTACGTGATTGATAAGTGCATGTTTGGAATTATGTCGTATGTTGATTGATTTTTTTATTTTTTGTTGTGTTGTGGAATCATGAATGTCTTCTCAAAGAGAGTTCACTGATAGCTCTCCCACCCCTACCAGTACCCCTGCCCCTACCAGTACCCCTGACCCAGAACCTAACCCTACTCCAACCCCTGGGAGTGGGAATACACCTTGCCCCGCCCCTAAGCCCACACAAAGTAAGAAACCTGTTTCCGTAGTTTGGTCTCATTTTACCAAACTAGAGGGTGGTGACCCCAATAACCCACAAGCTAAATGTAATTATTGTGGGAAAATATATGGATGTCACTATAGGAAACATGGTACATCCCAGTTAAAGGTCCATTTAGAGGAACAATGCAAGAAGAGTCCAATATTAAGATCCTTAGTGGAGAAGGGTCAATCAAGACTAGAAATTGGACTAAAAAAAATGGCGGATGGGAGTAGTGGGGGTTCAACATTGAAGGGGTTCACAAAGTATAATGTTGATGAGTGTAGAAGGAAGTTAGCTCGTATGGTTGTCATAGACGAGCTACCTTTTCAGTTTGTGGATGGGAGAGGGTTCCAAGAATTTGTCCAAGAATTGGAACTTAGATTTACTCTTCCTTCTCGCCACACTGTGGCAAATGATATTAAAAATATGTACTGGAAAGATAAAGATGTTTTGAGGGGCCAATTGGCGGGTTTGGTACTTTGCCTCACTACCGATACTTGGACTTCAGTCCAAAATTTTAATTATATGTCTTTGACTGTCCATTTAATTGATTCTGACTGGATTCTCCATAAAAAGATTATCAAGTTTTGTCAAATAACTGATCACAAGGGTGAGACAATTGGGAAAGCCTTAGAGGCCTCAATCAAGGAGTGGGGGTTGAGTAGGGTTTTGACAGTTTCGGTTGACAATGTCTCGTCTAATGATGTCGCATTGGGATATCTGAAGACTTATCTTAAAGAGGCAAATAAGACATTCTTGGGTGGTGAATATTTGCATGTTAGATGTTCTGCACATATCTTGAATCTAATTGTGACTGAGGGGTTAAAAGATGTTGATAACTCGGTTGCACGAGTTAGATTGGCTGTGAAATTTGTGAGATCTTCTCCTTCTAGATTGGAGAAATTCAAAATTGCTGCGAAGAGTGTGGGCATAACATCAAAGAGGGGTCTTTGTACTGATGTTCCCACCAGATGGAACTCAACCTTCTTGATGTTGGAGGCGGCCCAAGAATATAAAAAAGCCTTTCAATTATTGGGTGATGAAGACATTCAATATGTCAAATACTTTGATGAGCACGGGGGTTTAGGATTGCCTAATGATGATGATTGGGAGGTAGTTGCTACATTTGTTGATTTTCTCGGGCTGTTTTATGAAGTCACGTTGAAGTTATCTGCTTCTTTGCACCCTACATGCCATGAATTTTGTCAACAAATATGTAGGGTGAAAGAAGAATTAGACGACATGTGTAGGGGTTCCAATCTAAGGATGAGGGGGATGGCATTGACCATGAGGGTCAAATTTGACAAGTATTTGAGAGATTTGACTAGACTCAATATTTTGTTATATGTGGCTACTATTCTTGATCCCCGTCTAAAAATTTCTGGCATGTTATATGGTTTGGGATTTGCGTATGATCAGGCTTGGACTGATCTTATTGGTGAGATGGCCCGCGATACCCTTAATAGATTTTATGATGAGTTTAATGCAATTAAGGGTGGTACTACATCTACTACACCTACACATATCCCAACACCTCCTCCAGACACCGGGCAACAAAGAAGCGTAGATTGGCATGGACGAAAACCCTTGCACATAATCCCACACTAGTCCATCAATCTACGGAGGTGGTTTCAGAGTTAGACAGTTATTTGTCAACGGATCTTATTCAAGATGATGATGATTTTGACATTTTAGGATGGTGGAAGGTAGCATCAAAGAAATATCCCATCCTTTCTGAGATTGCCCGTTGTATATTGGCCATCCCTATTAGCACCGTTGCCTCGGAGTCTGCCTTTAGTACCGGAGGGCGCATATTAGATCCTTTCCGTAGTTCATTGTCTCCTACAACTGTGGAGGCATTGATATGCACACAGAGTTGGACGATGGGAAAGGATATTTATGTTCCGGATGTGTTAGATTTTAAAGAGACCGACGAAGAGGGTGGTGATCAGTCTGAATCTGTACCATCTGGTAATTATTGTTTTTATTTTATTATTTTGATTTATTTATATTCATTTCAATTTCATAATTATTTATATTTATATTCATTTCAATTTCATCAGTATTAATTTTAGTATTGATTGTTATAGCAACACATGAGACGACTCAGACGATGTCTACCTCCAGTGCTATATGAACATGTGCTCAAGGCTCAAGCCTCAAGACTACCCATCCGGCCGCCCCAAATGTCACAGTCAAAGACCCAAACCGCTCGCATCTTTTTTTTTATTATTAATTTCGTAGATTTTTGAGCCCCTAATTTTTCTATCAGATGTATGTATTATATATTTTATTTGTAATTTTATAATGTTGATACAATGTCCCTTGGACACTTTTATTTGTAATTTTGTAATTTGATTTAGACAGTTAGACTTTCCATTTTATTTTTGTAATAGCTTAGTTATTATTATTATTTATTAGTTTATTAGGTAGTAAACTTGTAGTCTATACTCTATAGTAGTATTTCATTAGTCTTAATTATATAAAATTGTGTATGTATATATTTATTTTCATTCATGAAATTTTTTTTTTTAACTCTTCTTTTTTAAAAAATGCAAAATATATTTTTATGGGCCTAAAATGGCCCAGAAGCTGTTTCTGGGCCATTTTCGGCCCATTACAGCGTTTTCTGGGCCAAAAAAAAGCCCAGAAACCGCTTCTGGGCCTTAGGCCCAGTAGTGTGCGGGGGTGCGGACGGAGGACCCCCTCCACCCGCACCCCGTCAACCGGGACGGGGTCCCCCGCCCCCGCACTCCGGGGGCGGGGGGCGGATCCATATCTTCACCCCTCGCCCATGCGGGGGAGGGGGGCGGGGTGGGGGCTACCCCGCCCCGTATGGGGCGGGTAGCACCCCTACAACAAAGAAGTGTACGGGAGAAATAAGCCCAATCAGTTTTATTTTTTCATTGGGGGAATCCATACGTGGCATAATATTATTGAACGGTGTAAATCTATTCTTATCCCTGACCGGCCCAAGCTTTTTTCTTTCTACTAACAGACAGAACTTTAAATAATAAATTGAAATAAAATGAGACAAAAATTAAATTTTTTTTATAAACGTGATTATAAATAATGTGAGTCGACCCTGATTGAAGAAAAAAAGCTCCTCGAGGACAACCCACCGGTGGTCATGTGGATTGGAGTTATCTACCACTTGCAATTACATCAATCAAATTTCTATATTATTGCATATATATTGTATAGAAAAAGAAGATTGTGACTGTTTTGAAAGATTTTTTTTTCCATTGACAAAAAGTAAAAAGATACTCCATACTCCACAATCGAGAGGACTCATGCCATTAATGTGGATTGGGGTTATCGATCTAAATTAAAATGAAGAAAAATTATGATATTGATGGTTAAGTTATTAAATTTGAAATGTTGTGCACTAATTAATTATGGAATCGGTGGATGTGAAGAAGATGTCTATTGACTTGAAAAATCAACATCAATAGTATTAAAGTATGTTTTCTAT